>NW_024609146.1:0-27500 GCF_018296145.1 Oncorhynchus tshawytscha
GGTAGAGGAGAAGAAGAGAACACGAGAACACAGGTAGAGGAAGAGAGAGAACACAGGTAGAGGAGAAGAAGAGAGAGAACACAGGTAGAGGAGAAGAGAGAGAACACAGAGGAGAAGAAGAGAGAGAACACAGGTAGAGGAGAAGAAGAGAGAGAACACAGGTAGAGGAGAAGAAGAGAGAGAACACAGGTAGAGGAGAAGAAGAGAGAGAAGAAGAGAGAGAACAGCTGGAGGAGTGGAGGACAGAGAACAGGTAGAGGACTGGAGGACAGAGAACAGGTAGAGGAGTGGAGGACAGAGAACAGGACTGGAGGACAGAGAACAGGTAGAGGACTGGAGGACAGAGAACAGGTAGAGGACTGGAGGACAGAGAACAGGTAGAGGAGTGGAGGACAGAGAACAGGTAGAGGAGTGGAGGACAGAGAACAGCTGGAGGAGTGGAGGACAGAGAACAGGTAGAGGACTGGAGGACAGAGAACAGGTAGAGGAGTGGAGGACAGAGAACAGGTAGAGGACTGGAGGACAGAGAACAGGTAGAGGGTGGAGGACAGAGAACTGGAGGACAGAGAACAGGTAGAGGACTGGAGGACAGAGAACAGGTGGAGGAGTGGAGGACAGAGAACAGTAGAGGAGTGGAGGACAGAGAACAGGTAGAGGACTGGAGGACAGAGAACAGGTAGAGGACTGGAGGACAGAGAACAGGTAGAGGACTGGAGGACAGAGAACAGGTAGAGGACTGGAGGACAGAGAACAGGTAGAGGACTGGAGGACAGAGAACAGCTAGAGGTGGAGGAGAGAACAGCTGGAGGACAGAGAACAGGTAGAGGACTGGAGGACAGAGAACAGCTGGAGGAGTGGAGGACAGAGAACAGTAGAGGACTGGAGGACAGAGAACAGCTGGAGGACTGGAGGACAGAGAACAGGTGGAGGAGGAACAGCTGGAGGAGTGGAGGACAGAGAACAGTAGAGTGGAGAGAGAACTGGAGGACAGAGAACAGGGACTGGAGGACAGAGAACAGGTGGAGGACAGAGAACAGAACAGTAGAGGACTGGAGGACAGAGAACAGTAGAGGACTGGAGGACAGAGAACAGGTAGAGGACTGGAGGACAGAGAACAGGTAGAGGACTGGAGGACAGAGAACAGGTAGAGGACTGGAGGACAGAGAACAGTAGAGGACTGGAGGACAGAGAACAGCTGGAGGAGTGGAGGACAGAGAACAGGTAGAGGACTGGAGGACAGAGAACAGCTGGAGGAGTGGAGGACAGAGAACAGGTAGAGGACTGGAGGACAGAGAACAGGTAGAGGAGTGGAGGACCGAGAACAGGTAGAGGACTGGAGGACAGAGAACAGGTAGAGGACTGGAGGACAGAGAACAGAGGACTGGAGACAGAGAACAGCTGGAGGAGTGGAGGACAGAGAACAGGTAGAGGACTGGAGGACAGAGAACAGGTAGAGGAGTGGAGGAGAGAACAGGTAGAGGACTGGAGGACAGAGAACAGAGGACTGGAGGACAGAGAACAGTAGAGGACAGAGAACAGGTAGAGGACTGGAGGACAGAGAACAGGTAGAGGACAGGACAGAGAACAGGTAGAGGACTGGAGGACAGAGAACAGGTAGAGGACTGGAGGACAGAGAACAGGTAGAGGACTGGAGGACAGAGAACAGGTAGAGGACTGGAGGACAGAGAACAGGTAGAGGACTGGAGGACAGAGAACAGGTAGAGGACTGAGGACAGAGAACAGACTGGAGGACAGAGTAGAGGACTGGAGGACAGAGAACAGGTAGAGGACTGGAGGACAGAGAACAGGTAGAGGACTGGAGGACAGAGAACAGGTAGAGGACTGGAGGACAGAGAACAGGTGGAGGACAGAGACTGGAGGACAGAGAACAGGTAGAGGAGTGGAGGACAGAGAACAGGTAGAGGAGTGGAGGACAGAGAACAGGTAGAGGACTGGAGGACAGAGAACAGGTAGAGGACTGGAGGACAGAGAAGAGGACTGGAGGACAGAGAACTAGAGGACTGGAGGACAGAGAACACAGGTGGAGGACAGAGAACACTAGAGGACTGGAGGACAGAGAACAGGTAGAGGACTGGAGGACAGAGAACAGCTAGAGGACTGGAGGACAGAGAACAGGTAGAGGACTGGAGGACAGAGAACAGGTAGAGGACTGGAGGACAGAGAACAGGTAGAGGACTGGAGGACAGAGAACAGCTAGAGGACTGGAGGACAGAGAACAGCTGGAGGAGTGGAGGACAGAGAACAGGTAGAGGACTGGAGGACAGAGAACAGTAGAGGACTGGAGGACAGAGAACAGGTAGAGGACTGGAGGACAGAGAGCTGGAGGAGGAACAGTAGAGGGAGGACAGAGAACAGGTAGAGGACTGGAGGACAGAGAACAGCTGGAGGAGTGGAGGACAGAGAACAGGTAGAGGACTGGAGGACAGAGAACAGTAGAGGACTGGAGGACAGAGAACAGGTAGAGGACTGGAGGACAGAGAACACAGGTGGAGGACAGAGAACAGGTAGGACTGGAGGACAGAGAACAGCTGGAGGAGTGGAGGACAGAGAACAGCTAGGAGGAGTGGAGGACAGAGAACAGCTGGAGGAGTGGAGGACAGAGAACAGGTAGAGGACTGGAGGACAGAGAACAGGTAGAGGAGTGGAGGACAGAGAACAGCTGGAGGAGTGGAGGACAGAGAACAGCTGGAGGAGTGGAGGACAGAGAACAGCTGGAGGAGTGGAGGACAGAGAACAGCTGGAGGAGTGGAGGACAGAGAACAGGTAGAGGACTGGAGGACAGAGAACAGCTGGAGGAGTGGAGGACAGAGAGCAGGTAGAGGACTGGAGGTTAAGCTGCCATAGTAACTAAAGCATTACAACCACAAATTGTTGTCTGACAATTTAAACCAATTTCTTGTTGGTTTCTGACCAATGTGTGTTTTTGTTTGTTTCCTCTAATAGAACGGAAGGTAGCGTTCTCTGTTACTTTGGGAGTTGGGGGTTACTATGGTGGTTACTATGGACCCACATCCACTACCCTGGTCTACAAGGACATCCTGACAAACATCGGCAATCACTACAACCCAACTAATGGTGAGTTACACTGTACGCTTTGCTGCCATTTCTTACTCTTGAACTGATCTGTAGAGAGTCTTCAACTGAACCATCTATACAGAGTCTTCAACTGAACCATCTATAGAGAGTCTTCAACTGAACCATCTATAGAGTCTTCAACTGAATTATCTATAGTCTTCAACTGAATTATCTATAGAGAGTCTTCAACTGAACTATCTATAGAGAGTCTTCAACTGAATTATCTATAGAGAGTCTTCAACTGAATTATCTATAGAGAGTCTTCAACTGAATTATCTAGAGAGTCTTCAACTGAACCATCTATAGAGAGTCTTCAACAATCTAGAGTCTTCAACTGAACCATCTATAGAGAGTCTTCAACTGAATTATCTATAGAGAGTCTTCAACTGAATTATCTATAGAGAGTCTTCAACTGAATTATCTATAGAGAGTCTTCAACTGAACCATCTATAGAGAGTCTTCAACTGAATTATCTATAGAGAGTCTTCAACTGAACCATCTATAGAGAGTCTTCTGAATTATCTATAGAGAACTGAATTATCTATAGAGTCTTCAACTGAATTATCTATAGAGAGTCTTCAACTGAATTATCTATAGAGAGTCTTCAACTGAATTATCTATAGTCTTCAACTGAATTATCTATAGAGAGTCTTCAACTGAATTATCTATAGAGAGTCTTCAACTGAATTATCTAGAGAGTCTTCAACTGAATTATCTATAGAGAGTCTTCAACTGAACCATCTATATAGAGTCTTCAACTGAACCATCTATAGAGAGTCTTCAACTGAACCATCTATAGAGAGTCTTCAACTGAACCATCTACAGAGAGTCTTCAACTGAACTCTGTATGGAGAGAGAGCCTCACATGTTCCATCGCTTTCCCAGGTCACTTCACAGCCCCAGTGAGGGGAGTGTACTACTTCAGAATCGCCTTGTTCGGAATCGTAGAAAGGAACAGCGGAATACATTGCAACCTCCGCACAAACGGCACCGTAACCCTGAAGGCAGGTCTTTGGGAATACATTGCAAAGTCCCAGCACCATGTAGCTAATGCTGCCTCTCTGCTGCTAGAGCAGGGAGACGTAGTTGATGTTCAACTGGGTGGAACCACAATCTACGATGACAGTCACAAGAGAAACACCTTCAGTGGCTTCCTGCTCTTCCCAGTGTGAGATGCTATTCAGTGAACCACAGTGGAATGAAGCCCTCAGCCAACGTGTGTTTATCCTATATATATGTTTCTATTGATTGCAATGTTGTGTCTGGCAGGAGCACCCTTCTCATTTTGATGATACAGTAAATTAAATCGATTGATCGATCAATACATAAATAAATCAACCAAGAAATCTGTCAATCATTATGAATCTTTCTGCCAGGGAAAATGAAAGATTAACAACATATGTATTCTCATGTATGTTGTGGACTCAAGATCATTCAATATTTATTTTCATTCTATATCAATCTATAGAAGTAGAGATGTTGACTGTTGCTGTTAGAGCAGCTGTTAGGTATGGTAGATCAGCTGTTAGGTACGGTAAAGCACCTGTTAGAGCAGCTGTTAGGTAAGGTAGAGCAGCTGTTAGGTATGGTAGAGCAGCTGTTAGGTATGGTAGAGCAGCTGTTAGGTATGGTAGAGCAGCTGTTAGGTATGGTAGATCAGCTGTTAGGTATGGTAGATCAGCTGTTAGGTATGGTAGATCAGCTGTTAGGTATGGTAGATCAGCTGTTAGGTATGGTAGATCAGCTGTTAGGTATGGTAGATCAGCTGTTAGGTATGGTAGATCAGCTGTTAGGTATGGTAGAGCAGCTGGTAGATCAGCTGTTAGGTATGGTAGATCAGCTGTTAGGTATGGTAGAGCAGCTGTTAGATCAGCTGTTAGGTATGGTAGAGCAGCTGTTAGGTATGGTAGATCAGCTGATAGGTATGGTAGAGCAGCTGTTAGGTATGGTAGAGCAGCTGTTAGGTACGGTAGAGCAGCTGTTAGAGCAGATGTTAGGTATGGTAGAGCAGCTGTTAGGTACGGTAGATCAGCTGTTAGGTATAGTAGATCAGCTGTTAGGTACGGTAGAGCAGCTGTTAGGTATGGTAGAGCAGCTGTTAGATCAGCTGTTAGGTATAGTAGAGCAGCTGTTAGGAATGGTAGAGCAGCTGTTTGGTATGCTAGATCAGCTGGTAAAGCAGCTGTTAGGTACAGTAGAGCAGCTGTTAGGTACGGTAGATCAGCTGTTATGTATGGTAGATCAGCTGTTAGGTATGGTAGATCAGCTGATAGGTATGGTAGATCAGCTGTTAGGTAAGGTAGAGCAGCTGTTAGGTATGGTAGAGCAGCTGTTAGAGCAACTGTTAGGTACGGTAGAGCAGCTGTTAGGTATGGTAGAGCAGCTGTTAGAGCAACTGTTAGGTATGGTAGATCAGCTGGTAGGTATGCTAGATCAGCTGGTAGAGCAGCTGTTAGGTATGGTAGAGCAGCTGTTAGGTATGGTAGATCAGCTGTTAGGTACGGTAGAGCAGCTGTTAGGTATGGTAGAGCAGCTGTTAGAGCAACTGTTAGGTATGGTAGAGCAGCTGTTAGGTATGGTAGATCAGCTCTTAGGTATGGAGGAGCAGCTGTTAGGTATGGTAGATCAGCTGTTAGGTACGGTAGAGCAGCTGTTAGATATGGTAGAGCAGCTGGTAGATCAGCTGTTAGGCACGGTAGAGCAGCTGTTAGAGCAGCTGTTAGGTATGGTAGATCAGCTGTTAGGAATGGTAGAGCAGCTGTTAGGTATAGTAGAGCAGCTGTTAGGTATAGTAGATCAGCTGTTAGGTATGGTAGAGCAGCTGTTAGGTACGGTAGATCAGCTGTTAGGTATAGTAGATCAGCTGTTAGGTATAGTAGAGCAGCTGTTAGGTATAGTAGATCAGCTGTTAGGTATGGTAGAGCAGCTGTTAGGTACGGTAGAGCAGCTGTTAGGTATGGTAGAGCAGCTGTTAGAGCAACTGTTAGGTATGGTAGAGCAGCTATTAGGTATGGTAGATCAGCTGTTAGGTATGGTAGATCAGCTGTTAGAGCAGCTGTTAGGTATGGTAGATCAGCTGTTAGCTGTTAGGTACGGTAGATCGGCTGTTAGGTATGGTAGAGCAGCTGGTAGAGCAGCTGTTAGATCAGTTGTTAGGTATGCTAGATCAGCTGGTAGAGCAGCTGTTAGGTACGGTAGATCAGCTGTTAGGTATGGTAGAGCAGCTGTTAGGTATGGTAGAGCAGCTGGTAGAGCAGCTGTTAGGTACAGTAGAGCAGCTGTTAGAGCAGCTGTTAGGTATGGTAGATCAGCTGTTAGCTGTTAGGTACGGTAGATCAGCTGTTAGGTACGGTAGAGCAGCTGTTAGGTACGGTACATCAGCTGTTAGGTATGGTAGAGCAGCTGATAGGTATGGTAGATCAGCTGTTAGGTATGGTAGATCAGCTGTTAGGTATGGTAGAGCAGCTGTTAGGTACGGTACATCAGCTGTTAGGTATGGTAGAGCAGCTGTTAGGTATGGTAGAGCAGCTGATAGGTATGGTAGATCAGCTGTTAGGTATGGTAGATCAGCTTTTAGGTATGGTAGAGCAGCTGTTAGGTATGGTAGAGCAGCTGTTAGAGCAGCTGTTAGGTATGGTAGAGCAGTTGTTAGAGCAAATGTTAGGTAGGGTAGAGCAGCTGTTAGGTACGGTAGAGCAGCTGTTAGGTACGGTAAAGCAGCTGTTAGAGCAGCTGTTAGGTATGGTAGAGCAGCTGTTAGGTATGGTAGATCAGCCGTTAGGTTCAGTAGAGCAGCTGTTAGGTATGGTAGAGCAGCTGGTAGATCAGCTGTTAGGCACGGTAGAGCAGCTGTTAGAGCAGCTGTTAGGTATGGTAGATCAGCTGTTAGGTACGGTAGAGCAGCTGGTAGAGCGGCTGTTAGATCAGCTGTTAGGTACGGTAGAGCAGCTGTTAGAGCAGCTGTTAGGTATGGTAGAGTAGCTGTTAGGTATGGTAGAGCAGCTGTTAGGTATGGTAGATCAGCTGTTAGGTACAGTAGAGCAACTGTTAGGTATGGTAGAGCAGCTGGTAGATCAGCTGTTAGGCACTGTAGAGCAGCTGTTAGAGCAGCTGTTAGGTATGGTAGATCAGCTGTTAGCTGTTAGGTGTGGTAGATCATTTGTTAGGTATGGTAGAGCAGCTGGTAGAGCAGCTGTCAGAGCAGCTGTTAGGTATGGTAGAGCAGCTGGTAGGTATGGTAGATCAGCTGGTAGAGCAGCTGTTAGGTATGGTAGAGCAGCTGTTAGGTACAGTAGAGCAGCTGTTAGGTACGGTAGAGCAGCTGTTATGTATGGTAGATCAGCTGTTAGGTACGGTAGATCAGCTGTTAGGTATGGTAGAGCAGCTGTTAGGTATGGTAGAGCAGCTGTTTGAGCAAATGTTAGGTACGGTAGAGCAGCTGGTAGAGCAGCTGTCAGAGCAGCTGTTAGGTATTGTAGAGCAGCTGGTAGGTATGCTAGATCAGCTGGTAGAGCAGCTGTTAGGTATGGAAGAGCAGCTGTTAGGTATGGTAGATCAGCTGGTAGGTATGCTAGATCAGCTGGTAGAGCAGCTGTTAGGTATGGTAGGGCAGCTGTTAGGTATGGTAGATCAGCTGTTAGGTACGGTAGAGCAGCTGGTAGGTATGCTAGATCAGCTGGTAGAGCAGCTGTTAGGTATGGTAGATCAGCTGTTAGGTATGGTAGAGCAGCTGTTAGGTATGGTAGATCAGCTGTTAGGTATGGTAGAGCAGCTGTTAGGTATGGTACAGCAGCTGTTAGAGCAGCTGTTAGGTATGGTAGATCAGCTGGTAGAGCAGCTGTTAGGTATGGTAGAGCAGCTGTTAGGTACGGTATAGCAGCTGGTAGGTATGCTAGATCAGCTGGTAGAGCAGCTGTTAGATCAGCTGTTAGGTAAGGTAGAGCAGCTGTTAGGTATGGTAGAGCAGCTTTTAGGTATGGTAGAGCAGCTGTTAGTTATGGTAGATCAGCTGTTAGGTACGGTAGAGCAGCTGTTAGGTACGGTAGAGCAGCTGTTAGAGCAGATGTTAGGTATGGTAGAGTAGCTGTTAGGTCTGGTAGAGCAGCTGTTAGGTATGGTAGATCAGCTGTTAGCTGTTAGGTACGGTAGATCAGCTGTTAGGTATGGTAGAGCAGCTGGTAGAGCAGCTGTTAGATCAGCTGTTAGGTATGCTAGATCAGCCGGTAGATCAGCTGTTAGTTACGGTAGATCAGCTGTTAGGCATGGTAGAGCGGCTGTTAGGTATGGTAGAGCAGCTGTTAGGTATGGTAGAGCAGCTGTTAGGTATGGTAGAGCAGCTGTTAGAGCAAATGTTAGGTACGGTAGAGCAGCTGGTAGAGCAGCTGTCAGAGCAGCTGTTAGGTATGGTAGAGCAGCTAGTAGGTATGGTAGATCAGCTGGTAGAGCAGCTGTTAGGTATGGTAGATCAGCTGTTAGAGCAAATGTTAGGTACGGTAGAGCAGCTGGTAGAGCAGCTGTCAGAGCAGCTGTTAGGTATGGTAGATCAGCGGGTAGGTATGCTAGATCAGCTGGTAGAGCAGCTGTTAGGTATGGTAGATCAGCTGTTAGGTACGGTAGATCAGCTGTTAGGTATGGTAGAGCGGCTGTTAGGTATGGTGGAGCAGCTGTTAGGTATGGTAGAGCAGCTGTTAAAGCAGTTGTTAGGTATGGTAGAGCAGCTGTTAGGTATGGTAGAGCAGCTGGTTGGTATGGTAGAGCAGCTGGTAGATCAGCTGTTAGGCACGGTAGAGCAGCTGTTAGCTGTTAGGTATGGTAGATCAGCTGTTAGGTACGGTAGAGTAGCTGTTAGGTACGGTAGAGCAGCTGTTAGAGCAACTGTTAGGTATGGTAGAGCAGCTGTTAGGTATGGTAGATCAGCTGTTCGGTACAGTAGAGCAGCTGTTAGGTATGGTAGAGCAGCTGGTAGAGCAGCTGTTAGGTATGGTAGAGCAGCTATTAGAGCAGCTGATGGTAGATCAGCTGTTAGCTGTTAGGTACGGTAGATCAGCTGTTAGGTATGGTAGAGCAGCTGGAAGAGCGGCTGTTAGATCAGCTGTTAGGTATGCTAGATCAGCTGGTAGAGCAGCTGTTAGGTATGGTAGAGCAGCTGTTAGGTATGGTAGATCAGCTGTTAGGTACGGTAGATCAGCTGTTAGGTATGGTAGAGCAGCTGTTAGGTATGCTAGATCAGCTGGTAGAGCAGCTGTTAGGTATGGTAGAGCAGCTGTTAGGTATGGTAGATCAGCTGTTAGGTACGGTAGATCAGCTGTTAGGTATGGTAGAGTGGCTGTTAGGTATGGTAGAGCAACTGTTAGGTATGGTAGAGCAGCTGTTAAAGCAGTTGTTAGGTATGGTAGAGCAGCTGTTAGGTATGGTAGAGCAGCTGTTAGAGCAAATGTTAGGTACGGTAGAGCAGCTGGTACAGCAGCTGTCAGAGCAGCTGTTAGGTATGGTAGAGCAGCTGGTTGGTATGCTAGATCAGCTGGTAGAGCAGCTGTTAGGTATGGTAGAGCAGCTGTTAGGTATGGTAGATCAGCTGTTAGGTACAGTAGAGCAGCTGTTAGGTATGGTGGAGCAGATGGTAGATCAGCTGTTAGGCACGGTAGAGCAGCTGCTAGCTGTTAGGTATGGTAGATCAGCTGTTAGGTATGGTAGAGCAGCTGGTAGAGCAGCTGTTAGATCAGCTGTTAGGTATGGTAGAGCAGCTGTTAGAGCAGCTGGTAGGTATGGCTGATCAGCTGTTAGGTACGGTTGAGCAGCTGTTAGGTATGGTAGGTATGGTAGAGCAGCTGTTAGGTATGGTAGATCAGCTGTTAGGTACAGTAGAGCAGCTGTTAGGTATGGTGGAGCAGATGGTAGATCAGCTGTTAGGCACGGTCAGAGCAGCTGCTAGCTGTTAGGACATGGTAGATCAGCTGTTAGGTATGGTAGACATCACATCAACACCACAGCTGGACATCAGATCAGCTGTTAGATCAGCTGTTAGGTATGGTAGACCACAGCTGTTAGACCAGCTACAATAGGACATCACATCATCACCACTACAATAGGACATCACGGTTGAGCAGCTGTTAGGACATGGTCAGACACTGTTACAATAGGAGATCAGCTGTTAGGTATGATAGAGCAGCTGTTACAATGGTAAATCAGCTGTTAGTTACGGTAGATCAGCTGGTAGATCAACAGCTGTTAGGACATCACATCAACACCACTACAATAGGACATCACAGCAACACCACTACAATAGGACATCAAATCAACACCACTACAATAGGACATCACATCAACCCGACTAGAATAGAACATCACATCAACCCCACTACAATAGGACATCAACACCACTACAATAGGACATCACATCAACACCACTACAATAGGACATCACATCAACACCACTACAATAGGACATCACATCAACCACTACAATAGGACATCAACACCACTACAATAGGACATCAACACCACTACAATAGGACATCACATCAACACCACTACAATAGGACACATCAACACCACTACAATAGGACATCAACACCACTACAATAGGACATCACATCAACACCACTACAATAGGACATCACATCAACACCACTACAATAGGACATCAACACCACTACAATAGGACATCACATCAACACCACTACAATAGGACATCAACACCATCACATCACCACTACAATAGGACATCAACACCACTACAATAGGACATCACTACAATAGGACATCAACACCACTACAATAGGACATCAACACCACTACAATAGGACATCAACACCACTACAATAGGACATCAACACCACTACAATAGGACATCAACACCACTACAATAGGACATCAACACCACTACAATAGGACATCACATCAACCACTACAATAGGACATCACATCAACACCACTACAATAGAACATCAACACCACTACAATAGAACATCAACACCACTACAATAGGACATCAATCAACACCACTACAATAGGACATCACATCAACACCACTACAATAGGACATCAATCAACCACTACAATAGGACATCACATCAACACACTCAACATCACATCAACACCACTACAATAGGACATCACATCAACACCACTACAATAGGACATCACATCAACACCACTACAATAGGACATCACATCAACACCACTACAATAGGACATCACATCAACACCACTACAATAGGACATCACATCAACACCACTACAATAGGACATCACATCAACACCACTACAATAGGACATCACATCAACACCACTACAATAGGACATCACATCAACATCACATCAACACCACTACAATAGGACATCACATCAACACCACTACAATAGGACATCACATCAACACCACTACAATAGGACATCACATCAACACCACTACAATAGGACATCACATCAACACCACTACAATAGGACATCACATCAACACCACTACAATAGGACATCACATCAACACCACTACAATAGGACATCAACACCACTACAATAGGACATCACATCAACACATCAATAGGACATCAACACCACTACAATAGGACATCACATCAACACCACTACAATAGGACATCACATCAACACCACTACAATAGGACATCACATCAACACCACTACAATAGGACATCACATCAACACCACTACAATAGGACATCACATCAACACCACTACAATAGGACATCACATCAACACCACTACAATAGGACATCAACACCACTACAATAGGACATCAATCAACACCACTACAATAGGACATCAACACCACTACAATAGGACATCACATCAACACCACTACAATAGGATCATCAACACCACTACAATAGGACATCACATCAACACCACTACAATAGGACATCAACACCACTACAATAGGACATCAACACCACTACAATAGGACATCACATCAACACCACCACTACAATAGGACATCAACACCACTACAATAGGACATCACATCAACACCACTACAATAGGACATCACATCAACACCACTACAATAGGACATCACATCAACACCACTACAATAGGACATCAATCAACATCACATAGGACAACACAACACCACTACAATAGGACATCACATCAACCACTACAATAGGACATCACATCAACACCACTACAATAGGACATATCAACACCACTACAATAGGACATCAACACCACTACAATAGGACATCAACACCACTACAATAGGACATCAACACCACTACAATAGGACACACATCAACACCACTACAATAGGACATCACATCAACACCACTACAATAGGACATCAACACCACTACACATCAACACCACTACAATAGGACATCACATCAACACCACTACAATAGGACATCACATCAACACCACTACAATAGGACATCACATCAACACCACTACAATAGGACATCAACACCACTACAATAGGACATCACATCAACACCACTACAATAGGACATCATAGGACATCAACACCACTACAACAATAGGACATCAACACCACTACAATAGGACATCACCACTACAATAGGACATCACATCAACACCACTACAATAGGACATCAACACCACTACAATAGGACATCACATCAACACCACTACAATAGGACATCAACACCACTACAATAGGACATCACATCAACACCACTACAATAGGACATCACATCAACACCACTACAATAGGACATCAACACCACTACAATAGGACATCACATCAACACCACTACAATAGGACATCACATCAACACCACTACAATAGGACATCACATCAACACCACTACAATAGGACATCACATCAACACCACTACAATAGGACATCACATCAACACCACTACAATAGGACATCAACACCACTACAATAGGACATCACATCAACACCACTACAATAGGACATCAACACCACTACAATAGGACATCAACACCACTACAATAGGACATCAACCACTACAATAGGACATCAACACCACTACAATAGGACATCAACACCACTACAATAGGACATCAACACCACTACAATAGGACATCAACCACCACTACAATAGGACATCACATCAACACCACTACAATAGGACATCACATCAACACCACTACAATAGGACATCACACCATCAACACCACTACAATAGGACATCACATCAACACCACTACAATAGGACATACAATAGGACATCAACACCACTACAATAGGACATCACATCAACACCACTACAATAGGACATCACATCAACACCACTACAATAGGACATCAACACCACTACAATAGGACATCACATCAACACCACTACAATAGGACATCACATCAACACCACTACAATAGGACATCACATCAACACCAGGACATCAACACCACTACAATAGGACATCACATCAACACCACTACAATAGGACATCACATCAACACCACTACAATAGGACATCAACACCACTACAATAGGACATCACATCAACACCACTACAATAGGACATCACATCAACACCACTACAATAGGACATCACATCAACACCACTACAATAGGACACATCAACACCACTACAATAGGACACACATCAACACCATCAACACCATCAACACCACTACAATAGGACATCACATCAACACCACTACAATAGGACATCAACACCACTACAAACCCCACTACAATAGGACATCAACACCACTACAATAGGACATCACATCAACACCACTACAATAGGACATCATCAACACCACTACAATAGGACATCAACACATCAACACCACTACAATAGGACATCACATCAACACCACTACAATAGGACATCAACACCACTACAATAGGACATCACATCAACACCACTACAATAGGACATCACATCAACACCACTACAATAGGACATCACATCAACACCACTACAATAGGACATCACATCAACACCACTACAATAGGACATCAATCAACACCACTACAATAGGACATCAACACCACTACAATAGAACATCACATCAACACCACTACAATAGGACATCACATCAACACCACTACAATAGGACATCACATCAACACCACTACAATAGGACATCACCATACAATAGGACATCACATCAACACCACTACAATAGGACATCAACACCACTACAATAGGACATCACATCAACACCACTACAATAGGACATCACATCAACACCACTACAATAGGACATCACATCAACACCACTACAATAGGACATCACATCAACACCAACTACAATAGGACATCACATCAACACCACTACAATAGGATATCACATCAACACCACTACAATAGGACATCACATCAACACCACTACAATAGGACATCACATCACCACTACAGGACATCAACACCACTACAATAGGACATCACATCAACACCACTACAATAGAACATCACATCAACACCACTACAATAGGACATCAACACCACTACAATAGGACATCACATCAACACCACACAATAGGACATCAACACCAATAGGACATCACATCAACACCACTACAATAGGACATCAACACCACTACAATAGGACATCAACACCACTACAATAGGACATCACATCAACACCACTACAATAGGACATCAACACCACTACAATAGGACATCACATCAACACTACAATAGGACATCAACACCACTACAATAGGACATCACATCAACACCACTACAATAGGACATCACATCAACACCACTACAATAGGACATCAATAGGACATCACATCAACACCACTACAATAGGACATCACATCAACACCACTACAATAGGACATCACATCAACACCACTACAATAGGACATCAACACCACTCAATAGGACATCACACACCACTACAATAGGACATCAACACCACTACAATAGGACATCACATCAACACCACTACAATAGGACATCACATCAACACCACTACAATAGGACATCACATCAACACCACTACAATAGGACATCATCACATCAACACCACTACAATAGGACATCAACACATCAACAATACAATAGGACATCACATCAACACCACTACAATAGGACATCAACACCACTACAATAGACATCACATCAACACCACACAATAGGACATCAACACCACTACAATAGGACCTCACATCAACATACAATAGGACATCAACACACTACAATAGGACATCACATCAACCCCACTCAATAGGACATCAACACCACTACAATAGGACATCACATCAACACCATACAATAGGACATCACATCAACACCACTTCAATAGGACATCACATCAACCCCACTACAATAGGACATCAACACCACTACAATAGGACATCACTCAAACCACTACAATAGGACATCACATCAACACCACTACAATAGGACATCAACACCACTACAATAGGACATCACATCAACCCCACTTTCATCAACCCCACTACAATAGGACATCACATCAACACCACTACAATAGGACATCAATCAACATGGGGAGGACATCAACCCCACTACAATAGGACATCAACACCACTACAATAGGATCACATCAAGCACATCAGGAGGAGTCAATATGGAGATGCTAAACATTTTCTCTAGATTGAGCCAAGCACAGGAGGAGTCAATATGGAGATGCTAAACATTTTCTCTAGATTGAGCCAAGCACAGGAGGAGTCAATATGGGGATGCTAAACATTTTCTCTAGATTGAGCCAAGCACAGGAGGAGTCAATATGGGGATGCTAAACATTTTCTCTACATTGAGCCAAGCACAGGAGGAGTCAATATGGGGATGCTAAACATTTTCTCTAGATTGAGCCAAGCACAGGAGGAGTCAATACGGGGTCCTAAATGTTTCTCGTGAAAACGCTGCTCCTGTGTTTATACTGTAAAACAATATATAGGTGTCATCACAGCAGAGATGATGGAAAAACAGTTTGTATTCATCTCCTAACTCTGCTCTCCGTCTCTTGTCTGTCTGTCTGTTATTTTATAGAAAGATTAGCAGAGTTTATTGAAACCTCTGTCTAACTAAACCTCTTCATCTACTGTCTAACTAAACCTCTTCATCTACTGTCTAACTAAACCTCTTCATCTCCTGTCTAACTAAACCTCTTCATCTCCTGTCTAACTAAACCTCTTCATCTCCTGTCTAACTAAACCTCTTCATCTCCTGTCTAACTAAACCTCTTCATCTCCTGTCTAACTAAACCATACAATAGAAGAAACTCAGTAACCAGTAAGGGTCAGAGAAGAAGAAGAGAGGAGAGAGTCTTAACAGTTCAGTATGTTTAATGGTTGAAGTACAGCATGACAAAGCATAGACAGACATCACTCCTTCAGTCATTCACATAGAGCCGTTCGTAAGTTGATTATTTCCCTGATGTTTCAAGATGCAGTTCTGGTTGAGTAGGGCTTAGTGAGCAGGAAGTAGGTTTGCAAAATTCCAGAAACTCTATTTCCCCCAAAATTCCAAGATTTTTCCAAAAACTCCGGATGAAAGATTCCCAGAATCTGAATGTATTAATCAGGGAATCTGGAATCCTTCAACGGGGATATCTAGACAATTTACCGGAATATTGCAAGCGTAGCAGAGAGGACATAAAAATACATTTTAGTCTTAATTCTAGGATGAAAGTATAATAGAACTAGAAGCAGTATGTGAACATCAGCGTTGGTTCCATTCCACTTCAATTCAAGTTCATTCAGACACTGAAATTCCAATTGTCATTCCAATTCGTCAATGCTTTTAAATTAATTTGGTTTACTTTCTGAATGAACTGCAAACTGAAATTGAATTCATCCCAACCCTGCTGGACAAACAGAGTTGTGGAACTATTTTGTCCATATTGGCTTTTGATCAGCAAACTTTTCCCCAACAGGAAATATGAATATGTAAAATAAGATATTGTTTCCCATGACAAACAGTTACCTAAACATTTAACATATAGAAATGTGCTTTATGAAATCAGGAAACACATGAAATCAGGAAACACATGAAATCAGGAAACACATGAATGTGTGTAGTTTTCAAGTTGGAAACAATCCTAATGTCTGAACAGTGAACATGCAGTTTGACATCTCTTTCCAGAAACAAAGTGTGGTAAGAAAAACTGCAACAACCTACCAACTAGTAAGCTTACCATTCCCTATGCAGCACACTACTTTTGACCAGGGATCATTGGGCTGTAGTCCACTACTTTTGACCAGGGATCATTGGGCTGTAGTCCACTACATTTGACCAGGGCCCATTGGGCTGTAGTCCACTACATTTGACCAGGGCCCATTGGGCTGTAGTCCACTACATTTGACCAGGGACCATAGGGCTGTAGTCCCACTTTTGACCAGGGACCATTGGGCTGTAGTCCACTTGACCAGGGACCATAGGGCTGTAGTCCACTACATTTGACCAGTGATCATAGGGCTGTAGTCCACTACATTTGACCAGGGACCAGCTGGATTGACCAGGGACCATTGGGCTGTAGTCCACTACATTTGACCAGGGACCAGGGCTGGTCCACCATTTGACAAGGGCTGGGCTAGTCCACTACATTTGACCAGGGATCAGGGCTGTAGATGACCAGGGACCATAGGGCTGTAGTCCACATTTACATTTGACCAGGGATCATAGGGCTGTAGTCCACTACATTTGACCAGGGATCATTGGGCTCTATATTTGACCAGGGATCATTTAGGACCAGGGACCAACAATCATTTGAAAGGGTAGTAGCCCTATACTGGGAATAGGCTTCCATTGGGACACAGCCTGTAAATATAAATGGCCACCATTTTTTTTTTTTACAACCACATAACGTTAGGTTTGTGTGCGATTTCTCTAGCGAACAACGCCCTTACTGGGAATAGGCCCATTGGGAAAGTGTAAATATAAATGGCCACCATTTTTTTACAACCACATAACAACCCCCCAACTCCCCGATTTAAAAAAGTAATACGCAGACATCAGCATTCAGCTACTAGGTTTATAAAATATCATACACAGTGATGAACCTTTATACGGTCCGTCTAGATAGTACAACTCTAAGGGCACTTTTCCCAAAGTAGTGCACTAGTTTTGACCCGAGCCCTATAAGCCCTTGTAGTGCACTATAGAGGGAAAAGGCCATTTGGGATATAATTTCCCTCCTTTTTTTTGTTTTGTAAACTGTTGACATTCAGAGCCACGCCCCTTCACCTGAGGGTTGGTCATGTAACCATACCGCCTGTCACGTTTTCAGAGATGGGGAGAGAGAGAGACAGAGAGAAAGAGAGAGAGAGAAAGAGAGAGGGGGAGGGTGGGAGATCGAGCAGAGGGAGAGAGAAAGACAAAGAGAGAGACAAAGAGAGAGAGACAGAGGGAGAGAGAGACAGAGGGAGAGAGAGACAGAGACAGACAGACAGACAGACAGACAGACAGACAGACAGACAGACAGACAGACAGACAGACAGACAGACAGACAGACAGACAGACAGACAGACAGACAGACAGACAGACAGACAGACAGACAGACAGACAGACAGACAGACAGACAGACAGACAGACAGACAGACAGACAGACAGACAGATGAAGAGAGAGCAGAGGGATACAGAGGGAGAGAGAGACAGAGAGAGAGACAGAGAGAGAGACAGAGAGGGAGAGACAGAGAGGGAGAGACAGGGAGGGAGAGACAGAGAGGGAGAGACAGAGAGACAGAGGGAGAGAAACAGAGAGGGAGACAGATGGAGAGACAGAGAGAGAGAGAGAAAGGAAAACAGAGTATCAGTAGTTGTCAGAAATCTGTATTAAAAGTATTAGAAGTATCAAATAAAACCTTCCACTGACTGATCAGCCAAATAATAACCCAATCAACATGCCTGTACCTTTCAGCCAACTCTGGAGTGTGTGTGTGTAGCTACATACAGTGCCTTGCGAAAGTATTCGGCCCCCTTGAACTTTGCGACCTTTTGCCACATTTCAGGCTTCAAACATAAAGATATAAAACTGTATTTTTTTGTGAAGAATCAACAACAAGTGGGACACAATCATGAAGTGGAACGACGTTTATTGGATATTTCAAAAAAATTTAACAAATCAAAAACTGAAAAATTGGGTGTGCAAAATTATTCAGCCCCTTTACTTTCAGTGCAGCAAACTCTCTCCAGAAGTTCAGTGAGGATCTGTGAATGATCCAATGTTGACCTAAATGACTAATGATGATAAATACAATCCACCTGTGTGTAATCAAGTCTCTATATCTCTATAAATGCACCTGCACTGTGATAGTCTCAGAGGTCCGTTAAAAGCGCAGAGAGCATCATGAAGAACAAGGAACACACCAGGCAGGTCCGAGTTACTGTTGTGAAGAAGTTTAAAGCCGGATTTGGATACAAAAAGATTTCCCAAGCTTTAAACATCCCAAGGAGCACTGTGCAAGCGATAATATTGAAATGGAAGGAGTATCAGACCACTGCAAATCTACCAAGACCTGGCCGTCCCTCTAAACTTTCAGCTCATACAAGGAGAAGACTGATCAGAGATGCAGCCAAGAGGCCCATGATCACTCTGGATGAACTGCAGAGATCTACAGCTGAGGTGGGAGACTCTGTCCATAGGACAACAATCAGTCGTATATTGCACAAATCTGGCCTTTATGGAAGAGTGGCAAGAAGAAAGCCATTTCTTAAAGATATCCATAAAAAGTGTTGTTTAAAGTTTGCCACAAGCCACCTGGGAGACACACCAAACATGTGGAAGAAGGTGCTCTGGTCAGATGAAACCAAAATTGAACTTTTTGGCAACAATGCAAAACGTTATGTTTGGCGTAAAAGCAACACAGCTCATCACCCTGAACACACCATCCCCACTGTCAAACATGGTGGTGGCAGCATCATGGTTTGGGCCTGCTTTTCTTCAGCAGGGACAGGGAAGATGGTTAAAATTGATGGGAAGATGGATGGAGCCAAATACAGGACCATTCTGGAAGAAAACCTGATGGAGTCTGCAAAAGACCTGAGACTGGGACGGAGATTTGTCTTCCAACAAGACAATGATCCAAAATATAAAGCAAAATCTACAATGGAATGGTTCAAAAATAAACATATCCAGGTGTTAGAATGGCCAAGTCAAAGTCCAGACCTGAATCCAATCGAGAATCTGTGGAAAGAACTGAAACTGCTGTTCACAAATGCTCTCCATCCAACCTCACTGAGCTTGTTTTGCAAGGAGGAATGGGAAAAATTTCAGTCTCTCGATGTGCAAAACTGATAGAGACATACCCCAAGCGACTTACAGCTGTAATCGCAGCAAAAGGTGGCGCTTCAAAGTATTAACTTAAGGGGGCTGAATAATTTTGCACGCCCAATTTTTCAGTTTTTGATTTGTTAAAAAGTTTGAAATATCCAATAAATGTCATTCCACTTCATGATTGTGTCCCACTTGTTGTTGATTCTTCACAAAAATACAGTTTTATATCTTTATGTTTGAAGCCTGAAATGTGGCAAAAGGTCGCAAAGTTCAAGGGGGCCGAATACTTTCGCAAGGCACTGTAGATCCTCTTTTCTGTAAATACACCCCTCCACATGCCTGTACCTTTCAGCCAACTCTGGAGTGTGTAGCTACATAGATCCTCTTTTCTGTAAACACACCCCTCCACGGTCCTCTTTCTCACACCCCACACCAATACCATACAGAATCAATAATCAAGTGATAACATCACAAATAAATAATACATCAAAACAAATAAATTATGAATGAAAACAAATAAATAATATATCAAAACAAATAAATAATATATCAAAACAAATAAATAATACATCAAAACAAATAAATAATGAATGAAAACAAATAAATAATTGACATTCAAATATAATAATTACTTAAATACTCTATTAACGCAAGCAGGTTGGCTCTGAGTCCGAGATTGTCATTGCATGAGGCTTCTTGCAGTGTGGTGATGATGCTACATATGTCCAGTTTGTCCCTCGTGTGGTTTCAGCAGTGTACTGTAGGTTATGGTTAAAAAAGCTGAATAGTCATTTGGGACCTGTTATGACATCACTTTTATGTCTTCCAGCGTGTCACATGTTCTCTGTGATGTCACACAGGCACTTTGTGATGTCATAGAGGTTCCTTATTTATGATACCACAGAGGCTCTCCATGATGTCACAGGACACTAGAACCGTCTTGTTTCATCCCGTCTTGTCTCATCTCTCTCCTTTCAATTGTGCTTCCTTTTTTTTGTCGCTACGTGGACCTGTTGCAGTTCACACATTCATTCCCCACTCAGCCTGGTGACTGACTGATTGGCTGGCAACCCTGTGTAGTGGGTCTAGAGGTCAGAATTGAAAGGTCAACCGACATGTTGTTATAGGGTCAGAGATCGTTGGTTCAGTTCAGAGTGCGGTGAGTGTGCGGAACAGCTGTGTGAGGCAGAAGACGGAAGCAGTGAGGGCGGTACACTGCTTGGCAAGGAGCTTGGTGCTGAGGTCATGACAGCTCCGCCTCCCGCTCGCCCTCTCCGCCGCCAGTACAAACTCCCGGTACGTTCTGGCCACGTCCGCCAGCCCCGCCAGTGCCTCGGCATTCCTCCGGTCGCACCGGTCGCACCCAGAGAACCATAGGCACATGCCGGCCATGCCCACCAGGGTCCTGAAGCTGTCGGAGAGGGAGAAGAGCATCTCGTCTGGGGTCTGCCCCACCCGGACCACCTTCTGACAGCCAGCCATCAGCCTCCGGGCCTCCCGTGGAGAAGACGCTTGTTCTCTGAGAAGTGGGTGGCGCAGGTCTCCCTGGGGTGCCTCCCCCTCTGCTCCCCATCCTCCCCCTGCAGGAGGGTGAGAAGCTCGTCCACGCGCTCCGGACGGTCTGGAACCCTGCGGGGGCGGTGGGAAGCGGCGGTGGCGTAGTCGGCTGATATCATCATGGAGACTTGACTGGGACAAGAAGCAGTTGGACGGGGAAAGGAGCGGGGAGAGGAGTGGTGAGAGCTCCATGGAGGAGGAGGGGGCAGGACGGAGCGAGGGAAGGAGGGAGAGAGGAGGGAGGAGGAGGGGAGGAGGAGAGGAAAGAGGAGAGAGGAGGAGAGGTCGGGAGAGGGAGGGCCAGCGCAGAGGAAGAGGGTTGGGAGGCGGGAGGAGAACTTGTCCGACAGGAGAACTCGTAAACTGTCAACTCATCGTCGAAGCTGTCACCCCGCTGAAACAGTTGGTATAAACCAGCGGTGGTGGACACCTGCATGCCTCCAGGGGCGTCTGCACCCCCTCCATGACCGTCTCGCACCCTGACGCCAGCACCGAGCTACACCCAAAGTCAGGCTTGGCCGGCGAATAGGATTCCATGTGGGCCTGGTTGGGCTGGGTCTCACAGGTGGAGGTGAAGACCCCACACCCTGTAGTCAGAGTGTTCAGCAGGCCTGCCTCCTCACCTGGGGGTCTACAGAAGCTATTGCTCCCAAATGGCTGTCCTCTCATGTTAGAACCAGGGAAGCTGAGCCCCGGTCCGTTCAGACTCTGTGTGGTCACCACTAGACTCTGTGTGGTCACCACTAGACTCTGTGTGGTCACCACTAAAGCAGAGGGGCAGGAAGACAACGGAGCAGACATTTTGGGGCCTGAAAAGGGTTCAAGGCAAGGCTCTGGCATGGGTTCTACTCTGATGGGGTGAGGATTAGAAGAAGAGGAATTCAGACTCTGTGGTTACCACTAAAGCAGGGGGATAAGAAGACGACAAGGCGGCCATTTTGGAGCGTATGGATAGTGGTTCATGGTCTGGTTTGGGCTCTACGCGTATGGGCACGCGAAAGGAAGGACAGGAAGGTAATGGGGCGGCCATTTTGTGGATAGTGGAGCCTGGGGAGAGTAGTTCAGGGACTGGTTTGGGCTCCAGACAGATAGGTGCTGGAGCCATAGGAGGGGCAGTTACCACTGTAGCAATGGGACAGGTAGGCAACTTGACAACCATTTTGGGATCTGGTTTGGACTCTAGAGAGATGGGTGCTAAAGGGGAGGAAGGGAGGATCCGTAGACCATCACGACCTTCTCGATCACCTCCTTGACCTCTGAAACCATCAACCTCGTGATTTCCGCCCCGGCCGTCTCCACAACAACCTCGCCAACCTCCGATTCTGTCAGCGTAACCTCAGAATCATCCGATTCTACCAACGCCACCCCGGAATCTTTCAAATCCTCCCCTGTTGCCACCTTTGTGACATCGTCGTACTTGGTGGTTTCGGTGGTGACCATTACCTCAGTCTTGTTGCTGGTGGTCTCCGGAGAGGGGCTCCTGTTGGGGCTTCCCACCCCAGAGAGGGTGAGGGTTTCCTGGGAGCGAGATAAATATAGGGGCAGGCTCTGGATCTTCCCCCGTAATGTGGAGGCCGAGAGGCTTTGCCCGATGATGCCCGGTGAGCAAGGCCGGAGGAGGAAGCCTGTTGTAGGTGATATGGGAGACTCTTTGGGAATGTTAGCCGTAGCTGAGTTGGCATTAGCTGAATTAGCATTAGTCATAGCTAAGTTAGCATTACCTGTAGAATCATTGCTAGTTGTAAGGGAATTAATTATAGCATTATCTATAGCTTCATCATTATTAATTTCTGCTTTCCTTTGGCTTGTCAGGTCTTGGTGACTGATAGCGAGTTTTCTATGGACTTGAGTCAAGCAGTTAATGTCCTTCTCTCCGTCTGAGAGTGTGAAAAGTTTGGGTTGAGACCCCACATTCCCATCCTTGCTATCCCTCTCTGCCCTCTCCGTGTGGGGGATGGAGGGGGCTGGGAAGGGTGGCAGTGGAGAGGTGGGGGAGGAGGAGCAGAAAGGGGAGTCACGCTCTCCTCACCACCAGCCACGCCTTGTTCACCCCGTGTCCCTCCCATACACACCTGGATGGGAGATACTTATTTGGGGGTACGAAAGAGGCTTCCTGATCCTCGTCTTTTGTGAGACACAGAGGTCGTCTACTAAATTGGGACCCCTAACAGAGGGTGGTCCTTCAGAAATGAGTAAGGGCTGTCTCTCCTCTCTGTCGCTTTCCCCCTCCTCCCCTCCTCCCCCGTTTCCTCCCCCTCTCCCCCCTCTCCTCCTTAATCTCAGTCAGAAACATGTGACATGTGAATGGTCCTGCCCCTGCTTCTCCACCCCCTCCTCTTCCTCCATCTCTCCTCCACCTCCTCCCCGTCTCCTCTC
Organism: Oncorhynchus tshawytscha; assembly: GCF_018296145.1. Taxonomy (NCBI): domain Eukaryota; kingdom Metazoa; phylum Chordata; class Actinopteri; order Salmoniformes; family Salmonidae; genus Oncorhynchus; species Oncorhynchus tshawytscha. The sequence goes on from NW_024609146.1 coordinate 24,182, forward strand.
TGATCAGGGCTCTCCTTGCCATCTGGTTCTACTCTACAGCGGACAGCCGTGATGGAGAGGAGGCTGCCGTCACCAGGGCCGTGACCGATTTGGACTCCATCATGTCGGGCTCCGTCTCCATGGACTGCCGCCTGTTCCTGGAGCTCCTATGGAGGTCACCCTTCGGGTTATCAGGCGCCCGTGGATTTCCCTTTGGGTTACCAAGCACACGTGGCTCTCCAGGTCCCCGATGGGACCCCTCTGGGCTGGGCTTGGCAGGGATAGGCTTGGACTCGAGCTGGGACGCCCTCACCCTCGGGCGTGGCTCAGAGGAGATAGTAGGACATGGGTTCTGGCTCTGCTCAGATGGTTCTGGGTCCAGACTCAGCTGCTGGCTTTCGTCTGAGCTCTCTGTCCGGTTCTGTGCCAGGTCCAGATGCTGATCAGGAACATGATCTGGGTTCCAGTTCCGCTCCTGGTTTTGGTCCGGTCCAGGGTAGGAGACTGTTGAGGTGAAGTCGGTCTGCATGAAGGAACGACGTTTCTTCGATCTTTTTCTAGAGAGCCTGGAGAACATGTCTCTCCCTCCTCCTCCTTCGCTGGTCTCTCCCTCTCTACCCTCCTCTCTTTCATGCCTCGTCCCTTCAGCCAGGCTGATTCTGATGTCACTCAGGCTCACAGACTGCTGCGTCATTCCACTCGTCATCTCGGCTGAAAAATCTGGAGAAAATGACAACTTTATGTGGCGAAAGAAATCAGAACAAACCTTACATAATGAAATGCTTCCAAGGTATGTAGTCACCTCAGATCACCAGGAATTAGATCCTTTCATCCATTTAATTTCATTAATCTCTCTTTATACATCACCAATTAACTAGAGAATACGCACTGTGCTTCTCAAGGTTTATCTAATATGACCAGTTTCAGTTCTTCACGTAAACACTAAAATACTTGTTGACACCATATTGAACCTGGTGCAATACAGTGCATAACCCCACCAACCTGTAACTAACTATTACACCTTACAGTACAGTACCAACCTGTAACTAACTATTACACCTTACAGTACAGTACCAACCTGTAACTAACTATTACACCTTACAGTACAGTACCAACCTGTAACTAACTATTACACCTTACAGTACAGTACCAACCTGTAACTAACTATTACACCTTACAGTACAGTAACAACCCTGACATCTAAGAGGGAACTAACTATTACACCTTACAGTACAGTACCAACCCTGACATCTAAGAGGGAACTAGCTATTACACCTTACAGTACAGTACCAACCCTGACATCTAAGAGGGAACTAACTATTACACCTTACAGTAAAGTACCAACCCTGACATCTAACTAACTATTACACCTTACAGTACAGTAACAACCCTGACATCTAAGAGAACTAACTATTACACCTTACAGTACAGTACCAACCTGTAACTAACTATTACACCTTACAGTACAGTACCAACCCTGACATCTAAGAGGGAACTAACTATTACACCTTACAGTACAGTACCAACCCTGACATCTAAGAGGGAACTAACTATTACACCTTACAGTACAGTACCAACCCTGACATCTAAGAGAGAACTAACTATTACACCTTATAGTACAGTAACAACCCTGACATCTAAGAGAGAACTAACTATTACACCTTACAGTACAGTAACAACCCTGACATCTGAGAGAACTAACTATTACACCTTATAGTACAGTAACAACCCTGACATCTGAGGGAACTAACTATTACACCTTACAGTACAGTAACAACCCTGACATCTGAGAGAACTAACTATTACACCTTATAGTACAGTAACAACCCTGACATCTAAGAGAGAACTAACTATTACACCTTATAGTACAGTAACAACCCTGACATCTAAGAGAACTAACTATTACACCTTAGTACAGTAACAACCTGACATCTAGAGAGAACTAACTATTACACCTTACAGTACAGTAACAACCCTGACATCTAAGAGAGAACTAACTATTACACCTTATAGTACTAACAACCCTGACATCTAGTAGAACTAACTATTACACCTTACAGTACAGTAACAACCCTGACATCTAAGAGGGAACTAACTATTATACCTTACAGTACAGTAACAACCCTGACATCTGAGGGAACTAACTATTATACCTTACAGGACAGTAACAACCCTGACACACCTCTGGACACAGTCCCTGATGTTGGGTTTTTCAGGCGGCGATCCGATCCCTCGCATCAAAGAATTCCTCGTCAGAACTGCTGTCTCCGAACCCTGGAGGCGGCTGGAGGATGGGCACGGGCTCTAGGGTTAGGAGCGCCCCCTGCTCTTCCTCCTCACCACCACCTTCCTCTTCCTCAGTCTCAGGGTGAGGGTGGGTGAGGCTGTGGGTGCTGTCGGGGGTAACATTAGGGCAGATATTGTAGTAATGCCTCGCGTCGCTCTGCTCGAAGGTAAACACACAGTCCATAAGTGAGGAGGAGGAGGACCGGAGACATCCGGATACAGACAATACCTCCTGTCCAGTTCCTTCATTACTCCTCCTCCTCTCTTCCCTCTTCTCCTCCTCATCCTCATCGTCACTCGCCTCCGGAGGACTGGGGAGGTACTCCAGCATGAGAGAGAGCTCAGCGTAGTTCAGGTTCTCAGAGGGGTCAACCACGGGGGTCACAGGTTCAGAGTTCATAGAGTCAGGGGTCATGGGAGAATGGTGAGAGTTGACCCAAGCTCCGTTGACCGATCTCCTCCCTCTTCCCCCTCCTCTGTACTCTCCTCCCCCTCCTCTCCACTCTCCTCCCCCTCCTCTGCACTCTCCTTCTACCCCTCCTCTCCACTCTCCTCCTACATCTCCTCTCCACTCTCCTGCCACTCCTTGGGGTGAGGATGCACCTCTCGTGGGTGAGGCTGGGGATGAGGGGGCTCCACTGTGAGGCGGAAGGGAGGGTGAGGGTGAGGAGGGAGGAAGAGCAGGCGATCAGGTCATCTTCCTCCAGAGCATCCAGGGAGTCACTGGAGATGCTGGTTATGAAACGAGAATCAGTACGACACGAGTCTGATGCCTCCTCTGATACGGACCGGTGCTCTTCTGTCATAGCTCCCCGAACCTCCCCTCCTCCTCTCTCCTCCACTCCTTTCCTCTCCCCTCCTCCTCTCTCCTCCTCTCCTTTCCTCTCCACTCCTCCTTTCTCCTCCTCTCCTTTCCTCTCCCCTCCTCTTCTCTCCTCCTCTCCTTTCCTCTCCCCTCCTCCTCTCTCCTCCTCTCCTTTCCTCTCCTTTCCTTCTCTTTCCTTCTTTGCGCTCTCGTCCTCTCTTTCTCTGTCGTCTTCCTGCATTGCTCCGT
>NW_024609146.1:32500-37500 GCF_018296145.1 Oncorhynchus tshawytscha
ACCATCATGGTAAAGATACAGAGATAACTAGATAGAGGTAATCTCTCTCCTACCATCATGGTAGAGATACAGAGATAACTAGATAGAGGTAATCTCTCCACTACCATCATGGTAGAGATACAGAGATAACTAGATAGAGGTAATCTCTCTCCTACCATCATGGTGGCGCTGAAGGACTTCCCGCCGAAGGACTTGAGGTCACACAGCTCCTCCAGGTAGTTAATCTTCGCCTGATTGGCCGACAGCACCTTCTGCTTTGGCTCCTGTGATTGGCTCTTCTTCATGTGATAGCCAATGGCCTTTCTCAGATCCTTTTCCCTCATGTTCCTCAGGAGGGTTGAAGAGATAAAGTTCTCAATGCCCCAACTCTTCCTGTAGAGAAGAAAGAGGGACTATGATCAGCTGTTCTGTTCTAATAGAGGGACTATGATCAGCTGTTCTGTTCTAATAGAGGACTATGATCAGCTGTTCTGTTCTAATAGAGGGACTATGATCAGCTGTTCTGTTCTAATAGAGGACTATGATCAGCTGTTCTGTTCTAATAGAGGACTATGATCAGCTGTTCTGTTCTAATTGAGGGACTATGATCAGCTGTTCTGTTCTAATAGAGGGACTATGATCAGCTGTTCTGTTCTAATAGAGGGACTATGATCAGCTGTTCTGTTCTAATAGAGGGACTATGATCAGCTGTTCTGTTCTAATAGAGGACTATGATCAGCTGTTCTGTTCTAATAGAGGGACTATGATCAGCTGTTCTGTTCTAATAGAGGACTATGATCAGCTGTTCTGTTCTAATAGAGGGACTATGATCAGCTGTTCTGTTCTAATTGAGGACTATGATCAGCTGTTCTGTTCTAATAGAGGGACTATGATCAGCTGTTCTGTTCTAATAGAGGACTATGATCAGCTGTTCTGTTCTAATAGAGGACTATGATCAGCTTTTCTGTTCTAATAGAGGGACTATGATCAGCTGTTCTGTTCTAATAGAGGGACTATGATCAGCTGAACTGTTCTGTTCTAATAGAGGGACTATGATCAGCTGTAATGTTCTGTTCTAATAGAGGGAATATGATCAGCTGTAATGTTCTGTTCTAATAGAGGGAATATGATCAGCTGTAATGTTCTGCTCTAATAGAGGGACTATGATCAGCTGTAATGTTCTGTTCTAATAGAGGGAATATGATCAGCTGTTCTGTTCTAATATAGGGACTATGATCAGCTGTTCTGTTCTAATAGAGGGAATATGATCAGCTGTAATGTTCTGTTCTAATAGAGGGAATATGATCTGCTGTTCTGTTCTAATAGAGGGACTATGATCAGCTGTAATGTTCTGCTCTAATAGAGGGAATATGATCAGCTGTAATGTTCTGTTCTAATAGAGGGACTATGATCAGCTGTAATGTTCTGTTCTAATAGAGGGAATATGATCAGCTGTTCTGTTCTAATAGAGGACTATGATCAGCTGTTCTGTTCTAATAGAGGGACTATGATCAGCTGTTCTGTTCTAATAGAGGGACTATGATCAGCTGTTCTGTTCCAATAGAGGGAATATGATCAGCTGTTCTGTTCTAATGGAGGGACTATGATCAGCTGTTCTGTTCTAATAGAGGACTATGATCAGCTGTTCTGTTCTAATAGAGGGACTATGATAAGCTGTTCTGTTCTAATAGAGGGACTATGATCAGCTGAACTGTTCTGTTCTAATAGAGGGACTATGATCAGCTGTAATGTTCTGTTCTAATAGAGGGAATATGATCAGCTGTAATGTTCTGTTCTAATAGAGGACTATGATCAGCTGTAATGTTCTGTTCTAATAGAGGGACTATGATCAGCTGTAATGTTCTGTTCTAATAGAGGGAATATGATCAGCTGTTCTGTTCTTATAGAGGGAATATGATCAGCTGTTCTGTTCTAATAGAGGGACTATGATCAGCTGTAATGTTCTGTTCTGTTCTAATAGAGGGACTATGATCAGCTGTAATGTTCTGCTCTAATAGAGGGACTATGATCAGCTGTTCTGTTCTAATAGAGGGACTATGATCAGCTGTAATGTTCTGTTCTAATAGAGGGACTATGATCAGCTGAACTGTTCTGTTCTAATAGAGGGACTATGATCAGCTGTTCTGTTCTAATAGAGGGACTATGATCAGCTGTAATGTTCTGTTCTAATAGAGGGAATATGATCAGCTGAACTGTTCTGTTCTAATAGAGGGACTATGATCAGCTGAACTGTTCTGTTCTAATAGAGGGACTATGATCAGCTGTAATGTTCTGTTCTAATAGAGGGAATATGATCAGCTGTAATGTTCTGCTCTAATAGAGGGACTATGATCAGCTGTAATGTTCTGTTCTAATAGAGGGAATATGATCAGCTGAACTGTTCTGTTCTAATAGAGGGACTATGATCAGCTGTTCTGTTCTAATAGAGGGACTATGATCAGCTGTTCTGTTCTAATAGAGGGACTATGATCAGCTGATCTGTTCTGTTCTAATATAGGGAATATGATCAGCTGTTCTGTTCTAATAGAGGGACTATGATCAGCTGTTCTGTTCTAATAGAGGGACTATGATCAGCTGTTCTGTTCTAATAGAGGGACTATGATCAGCTGAACTGTTCTGTTCTAATAGAGGGAATATGATCAGCTGTTCTGTTCTAATAGAGGGACTATGATCAGCTGTTCTGTTCTAATAGAGGGACTATGATCAGCTGTTCTGTTCTAATAGAGGGACTATGATCAGCTGTTCTGTTCTAATAGAGGGAATATGATCAGCTGTAATGTTCTGTTCTAATAGAGGGAATATGATCAGCTGTTCTGTTCTAATAGAGGGACTATGATCAGCTGTTCTGTTCTAATAGAGGGAATATGATCAGCTGTTCTGTTCTAATAGAGGGAATATGATCAGCTGTTCTGTTCTAATAGAGGGACTATGATCAGCTGTTCTGTTCTAATAGAGCTGTAATGTTCTGGGAATATGATCAGCTGTAATGTTCTGTTCTAATAGAGGAAAATGATCAGCTGTAATGTTCTGTTCAAATAGAGGGAATATGATCAGCTGTAATGTGCTGTTCTACTAGAGGGACTATAATCAGCTGTAATGTTCTGTTCTAATAGAGGGACTATGATCAGCTGAACTGTTCTGTTCTAATAGAGGGACTATGATCAGCTGTAATGTTCTGTTCTGTTCTAATAGAGGGACTATGATCAGCTGTTCTGTTCTAATAGAGGGAATATGATCAGCTGTAATGTTCTGTTCAAATAGAGGGAATATGATCAGCTGTAATGTTCTGTTCTACTAGAGGGACTATAATCAGCTGTAATGTTCTGTTCTAATAGAGGGAATATGATCAGCTGTAATGTTCTGTTCTACTAGAGGGACTATGATCAGCTGTAATGTTCTGTTCTAATAGAGGGAATATGATCAGCTGTTCTGTTCTGCTCTAATAGAGGGACTATGATCAGCTGTAATGTTCTGTTCTAATAGAGGGAATATGATCAGCTGTAATGTTCTGTTCTAATAGAGGGAATATGATCAGCTGTAATGTTCTGTTCTAATAGAGGGAATATGATCAGCTGTAATGTTCTGTTCTAATAGAGGGACTATGATCAGCTGTAATGTTCTGTTCTAATAGAGGGACTATGATCAGCTGTAATGTTCTGTTCTAATAGAGGAACTATGATCAGCTGTAATGTTCTAATAGAGGAACTATGATCAGCTGTTCTGTTCTAATAGAGGGAATATGATCAGCTGTTCTGCTCTAATAGAGGGAATATGATCAGCTGTTCTGCTCTAATAGAGGGACTATGATCAGCTGTTCTGCTCTAATAGAGGGAATATGATCAGCTGTTCTGCTCTAATAGAGGGACTATGATCAGCTGTTCTGCTCTAATAGAGGGAATATGATCAGCTGTTCTGCTCTAATAGAGGGACTATGATCAGCTGTTCTGCTCTAATAGAGGGAATATGATCAGCTGTTCTGTTCTAATAGAGGGAATATGATCAGCTGTTCTGCTCTAATAGAGGGAATATGATCAGCTGTTCTGTTCTAATAGAGGGAATATGATCAGCTGTTCTGCTCTAATAGAGGGAATATGATCAGCTGTTCTGCTCTAATAGAGGGAATATGATCAGCTGTTCTGCTCTAATAGAGGGAATATGATCAGCTGTTCTGCTCTAATAGAGGGAATATGATCAGCTGTTCTGCTCTAATAGAGGGAATATGATCAGCTGTTCTGTTCTAATAGAGGGAATATGATCAGCTGTTCTGCTCTAATAGAGGGACTATGATCAGCTGTAATGTTCTGTTCTAATAGAGGGAATATGATCAGCTGTAATGTTCTGTTCTAATAGAGGGAATATGATCAGCTGTTCTGTTCTAATAGAGGGAATATGATCAGCTGTAATGTTCTGTTCTAATAGAGGGAATATGATCAGCTGTTCTGTTCTAATAGAGGGAATATGATCAGCTGTTCTGCTCTAATAGAGGGAATATGATCAGCTGTTCTGCTCTAATAGAGGGAATATGATCAGCTGTTCTGCTCTAATAGAGGGAAAATGATCAGCTGTTCTGCTCTAATAGAGGGACGTACGTGATGATCTTGAGTTTGGTCCGAGGTGACTGTCCACAGCTGGCTAGTCTCTCCTGTATGTGCAGGGCTGCCAGACGCAGGGCCGTGTTGCAACGCATCTCCACTGCAAAACGCTCCTGTAGCACGTCATTTATACCCTACACACACACACACACACACACACACACACACACACACACACACACACACACACACACACGGTGATGTTACACACACGAACACACACACACACACAACACACACGGTGAAGTTGCACACACAGACACACACACACACACACACACACACACACACACACACACACACACACACACACACACACACACACACACCAACACACGGTGATGTTACATACACAAACACACACACAGACACACACACCCACAAACACACGAACACACACACACACGG
>NW_024609146.1:40000-70000 GCF_018296145.1 Oncorhynchus tshawytscha
AGAACAGGAGACAGGGTCATTACTATGTCCTGGGAAACAGACAGAACAGGAGACAGGGTCATTACTATGTCCTGGGAAACAGACAGAACAGGAGACAGGGTCATTACTATGTCCTGGGAAACAGACAGAACAGGAGACAGGGTCATCACTATGTCCTGGGAAACAGACAGAACAGGAGACAGGGTCATTACTATGTCCTGGGAAACAGACAGAACAGGAGACAGGGTCATTACTATGTCCTGGGAAACAGACAGAACAGGAGACAGGGTCATTACTATGTCCTGGGAAACAGACAGAACAGGAGACAGGGTCATTACTATGTCCTGGGAAACAGACAGAACAGGAGACAGGGTCATTACTATGTCCTGGGAAACAGACAGAACAGGAGACAGGGTCATTACTATGTCCTGGGAAACAGACAGAACAGGAGACAGGGTCATTACTATGTCCTGGGAAACAGACAGAACAGGAGACAGGGTCATTACTATGTCCTGGGAAACAGACAGAACAGGAGACAGGGTCATTACTATGTCCTGGGAAACAGACAGAACAGGAGACAGGGTCATCACTATGTCCTGGGAAACAGACAGAACAGGAGACAGGGTCATTACTATGTCCTGGGAAACAGACATAACAGGAGACAGGGTCATTACTATGTCCTGGGAAACAGACAGAACAGGAGACAGGGTCATTACTATGTCCTGGGAAACAGACAGAACAGGAGACAGGGTCATCACTATGTCCTGGGAAACAGACAGAACAGGAGACAGGGTCATTACTATGTCCTGGGAAACAGACAGAACAGGAGACAGGGTCATCACTATGTCCTGGGAAACAGACAGAACAGGAGACAGGGTCATTACTATGTCCTGGGAAACAGACAGAACAGGAGACAGGGTCATTACTATGTCCTGGGAAACAGACAGAACAGGAGACAGGGTCATTACTATGTCCTGGGAAACAGACAGAACAGGAGACAGGGTCATTACTATGTCCTGGGAAACAGACAGAACAGGAGACAGGGTCATTACTATGTCCTGGGAAACAGACAGAACAGGAGACAGGGTCATTACTATGTCCTGGGAAACAGACAGAACAGGAGACAGGGTCATCACTATGTCCTGGGAAACAGACAGAACAGGAGACAGGGTCATTACTATGTCCTGGGAAACAGACAGAACAGGAGACAGGGTCATTACTATGTCCTGGGAAACAGACAGAACAGGAGACAGGGTCATTACTATGTCCTGGGAAACAGACCGAACAGGAGACAGGGTCATTACTATGTCCTGGGAAACAGACAGAACAGGAGACAGGGTCATTACTATGTCCTGGGAAACAGACAGAACAGGAGACAGGGTCATTACTATGTCCTGGGAAACAGACAGAACAGGAGACAGGGTCATTACTATGTCCTGGGAAACAGACATAACAGGAGACAGGGTCATTACTATGTCCTGGGAAACAGACATAACAGGAGACAGGGTCATTACTATGTCCTGGGAAACAGACAGAACAGGAGACAGGGTCATTACTATGTCCTGGGAAACAGACATAACAGGAGACAGGGTCATCACTATGTCCTGGGAAACAGACAGAACAGGAGACAGGGTCATCACTATGTCCTGGGAAACAGACATAACAGGAGACAGGGTCATCACTATGTATACAGTATGTACACAGTCAGTCAGTCTATTGTCTGAGACAGTATGTACACAGTCAGTCAGTAAGTCTATTGTCTGAGACAGTATGTACACAGTCAGTCAGTCTATTGTCTGAGACAGTATGTACACAGTCAGTCAGTAAGTCTATTGTCTGAGACAGTATGTACACAGTCAGTCAGTAAGTATATTGTCCAAGCCAGGACAGGACGGTCTGTAGAGGAGGAGTCTATTGTCTGAGCCAGGACAGTCTGTAGGGGAGGAGTCTATTGTCTGAGCCAGGACGACCTGTAGAGGAGGAGTCTATTGTCTGAGCCAGGACGGTCTGTAGAGGAGGAGTCTATTGTCTGAGCCAGGACGGCCTGTAGAGGAGGAGTCTATTGTCTGAACCAGGACGACCTGTAGAGGAGGAGTCTATTGTCTGAGCCAAGACGGCCTGAAGGAGTCTATTGTCTGAGCCAGGACGGCCTGAAGGAGTCTATTGTCTGAGCCAGGACGGCCTGAAGGAGTCTATTGTCTGAATCAGGACGGCCTGAAGGAGTCTATTGTCTGAACCAGGACGGCCTGAAGGAGTCTATTGTCTGAGCCAGGACGGCCTGTAGAGGAGGGGTCTATTGTCTGAGCCAGGACGGTCTGTAGAGGAGGAGTCTATTGTCTGAGCCAGGACGACCTGTAGAGGAGGAGTCTATTGTCTGAGCCAGGAAGGCCTGAAGAGGAGGAGTCTATTGTCTAAACCAGGACGACCTGTAGAGGAGGAGTCTATTGTCTGAGCCAGGACGGCCTGTAGAGGAGGAGTCTATTGTCTGAGCCAGGACAGTCTGTAGAGGAGGAGTCTATTGTCTGAGCGAGGACAGCCTTTAGAGGAGGAGTCTATTGTCTGAGCCAGGACGGCCTGAAGGAGTCTATTGTCTAGGCCAGGACGGCCTGAAGGAGTCTATTGTCTGAGCCAGGACGGCCCATAGAGGAGGAGTCTATTGTCTGAGCCAGGACGGCCCGTAGAGGAGGAGTCTATTGTCTGAGCCAGGACAGTCTGTAGAGGAGGAGTCTATTGTCTGAGCCAGGACGGCCTGAAGGAGTCTATTGTCTGAGCCAGGACGGCCTGAAGGAGTCTATTGTCTAGGCCAGGACGGCCTGAAGGAGTCTATTGTCTGAGCCAGGACGGCCCGTAGAGGAGGAGTCTATTGTCTGAGCCAGGACGGCCCGTAGAGGAGGAGTCTATTGTCTGAGCCAGGACAGCCTGTAGAGGAGGAGTCTATTGTCTGAGCCAGGATGGCCTGAAGGAGTCTATTGTCTGAGCCAGGACAGCCCGTAGAGGAGGAGTCTATTGTCTGAGCCAGGACGGCCTGAAGGAGTCTACTGTCTGAGCCAGGACGGCCTGTAGAGGAGGAGTCTATTGTCTGAGCCAGGACGGCCTGTAGAGGAGGAGTCTATTGTCTGAGCCAGGACGGCCTGTAGAGGAGGAGTCTATTGTCTGAGCCAGGACGGCCTGTAGAGGAGGAGTCTATTGTCTGAGCCAGGGCGGCCTGTAGAGGAGGAGTCTATTGTCTGAGCCAGGACGGCCTGTAGAGAAGGAGTCTATTGTCTGAGCCAGGACGGCCCGTAGAGGAGGAGTCTATTGTCTGAGCAAGGACGGCCTGTAGAGGAGGAGTCTATTGTCTGAGCCAGGACGGCCTGTAGAGGAGGAGTCTATTGTCTGAGCCAGGACGGCCTGAAGGAGTCTATTGTCTGAGCCAGGACGGCCTGAAGGAGTCTATTGTCTGAGCCAGGACAGCCTGAAGGAGTCTATTGTCTGAGCCAGGACGGCCTGTAGAGGAGGGGTCTATTGTCTGAGCCAGTACAGTCTGTAGAGGAGGAGTCTATTGTCTGAGCCAGGACGGCCTGAAGGAGTCTATTGTCTGAGCCAGGACGGCCTGTAGAGGAGGAGTCTATTGTCTGAGCCAGGACAGTCTGTAGAGGAGGAGTCTATTGTCTGAGCCAGGACGGCCTGAAGGAGTCTATTGTCTGAGCCAGGACGGCCTGAAGGAGTCTATTGTCTGAGCCAGGACGGCCCGTAGAGGAGGAGTCTATTGTCTGAGCCAGGACGGCCTGAAGGAGTCTATTGTCTGAGCCAGGACGGCCTGAAGGAGTCTATTGTCTGAGCCAGGACGGCCTGTAGAGGAGGAGTCTATTGTCTGAGCCAGGACAGCCTGTAGAGGAGGAGTCTATTGTCTGAACCAGGACGGCCTGAAGGAGTCTATTGTCTGAGCCAGGACGGCCTGTAGAGGAGGAGTCTATTGTCTGAGCCAGGACGGCCTGTAGAGGAGGAGTCTATTGTCTGAGCCAGGACGGCCTGTAGAGGAGGAGTCTATTGTCTGAACCAGGACAGTCTGTAGAGGAGGAGTCTATTGTCTGAGCCAGGACGGCCTGTAGAGGAGGAGTCTATTGTCTGAACCAGGACAGCCTGTAGAGGAGGAGTCTATTGTCTGAACCAGGACGGCCTGGAGGAGTCTATTGTCTGAGCCAGGACGGCCTGTAGAGGAGGAGTCTATTGTCTGAACCAGGACAGTCTGTAGAGGAGGAGTCTATTGTCTGAGCCAGGACAGCCTGTAGAGGAGGAGTCTATTGTCTGAACCAGGACGGCCTGGAGGAGTCTATTGTCTGAGCCAGGACGGCCTGTAGAGGAGGAGTCTATTGTCTGAACCAGGACGGCCTGGAGGAGTCTATTGTCTGAGCCAGGACGGCCTGTAGAGGAGGAGTCTATTGTCTGAGCCAGGACGGCCTGTAGAGGAGGAGTCTATTGTCTGAGCCAGGACAGCCTGTAGAGGAGGAGTCTATTGTCTGAGCCAGGACGGCCTGGAGGAGTCTATCTGCTTCTGTAGTGTGAGGCAGCTTGATGTTCATGTTCACCCCTGGACAGGGCACTAGTAGACAGTATTTTGAGGAACAGTGGGTTAACTGCCTTGTTCAGGGGCAGAACGAGTTTTATTTCGTCAGCTCGGGGATTCGATCTAGCAACCTTTCGGTTACTGGCCCAACGCGCCCCAGTAAAGTTCCTTAACAAATCAAATCAAATCATTTATTGCTCACATACACAAATTTAGCAGATGTTATTGGTCACATACACAAATTTAGCAGATGTTATTGCGGGTGTAACGAAATGGGTTAGTATCTAACAATTCACAACAATACAGACACATCTAAAAGTAAAAGAACGGAATTAAGAAATGTATAAATAAATATTTGGTTGAATATGGTGTCGAAGCAGTGTGGTATCATATAGTAAAATAAAGTTACCTTGACAAGGGTGTTGGGTTTGGTCTGTCTATTATATTAGTAGTATCATCAGGATTATACTTATAATACGATAGTGTATTATGTGTATGATATAGTTACCTTGACAGTGGTGTTGGGTTTGGTCTGTCTATTATATTAGTAGTATCATCAGGATTATACTTATCATACGATAGTGTATTATGTGTATGATATAGTTACCTTGACAGTGGTGTTGGGTTCAAACTTGAAGGCCTTGGTCTGTCTATTATATTAGTAGTATCATCAGGATTATACTTATAATACGATAGTGTATTATGTGTATGATATAGTTACTTTGACAGTGGTGTTGGGTTCAAACTTGAAGGCCTTGGTCTGTCTATTATATTAGTAGTATCACCCAGGATTATACTTATAATACGATAGTGTAGTATGTGTATAATATAGTTACCTTGACAGTGGTGTTGGGTTCAAACTTGAAGGCCTTGGTCTGTCCGTTCTCCAGATACACCTTTAGAACGTTGGGGAGGAAGAGCAGCGAGTTGCCCTGGAAACCAGATGAATCAGGAAATAAGGGTGTGTTATTATTAGCTAAATACTTTACTGGTATCAGATACATATAAGAGAAGGGGGGGATGACAAATGAGCTACCTGGGCCTGTGGTGATAATAGTAATAATAATAGTATTTTCTTGTTGAGGATCCATTAAAAGGGGTTATGTGAATAACTGCTCCAGGAACCTTTACGTTTTAGAGTGGATGTCTGTCTCTCTCTCTGGCTCTCAATTTCAATTTCTGATAGAATCATTTGTATGTTTAAGATAATGACTAAAGTGTTCCACCCTGAAACCATATAATTGTATGAAATGTGTTGAGTCATAATTCAATAATTTGTGTGACTAGGCCATTGTGTTACTATTTCGCAATATGAGCTGGGTATAGTTGAGACATTCAAGGACAACTGTCGACTTGTGATAACGGTGAAACTAATCACTGGAAAGAGGCCTCCCCACCCTAGGGAGGAGAAACACTGTTAGAAATGGTTAGGCTTGAAGAAGATAATGAAACATGTTGCAGAAGTTTAACAATGTGTGTGAACTCTGGAAAAATACAGCCCATCTAAAGAGAGGTGGCGTTTCTACTGATGTGAGTTCTTGTGTGTGTGCTGTAAAAAGATTGTGTTCTCATTTAGAAGACAGAGCGCTCTCTGAATAAAGTATTGATCTGTTGCAGTATCTGAGACTTTGTCTAATTCTTTATTAACCGGAGATGTACGACCTCTGGGAAATAGACAAAGCTTGAGGGATAGCCGAGTTCAACCATTGAGAGAGCAAAATTCTCGTGACAATTTCACATGAAGGGCTTTATTGGCATGGGAAACATATGTTTTCATTGCCAAAGCAAGTGCAATAAATAATAAACAACAAAAAATGAACTGTAAACATTACACTTATTAAAGTTCCAAAAGAATGAAGACATGCATTATTTGGTGTTTTACTTTGTACACAGAGGATATTTTAGCAGAATTCTGCCTGCAGAGTCTCAATGTGGTGTTTGTCCCATTTTGTGAATTCATGGTTGGGGAGCGGACCCCAGACCTCACAACCATGAAGGGCAAAGGGTTCGATAACTGATTCAGATATTTTTTGCCAGATCCTTGGTATGTTCCTTTTGATGGCATAGAAGGCACTTCTTGCCTTGTCTCTCAGATCGTTCACAGCTTTGTAGAAGTTACCTGTGGTGCTGATGTTTAGGCCGAGGTACAGTTGAAGTTGGAAGTTTACATACACTTAGGTTGGAGACATTAAAACTAGTTTTTCAACTACTTCACACATGTCTATAGTTGTGGTAAGGACATCTACTTTGTGCATGACACAAGTAATTTTTCCAACAATTGTTTACAGACAGATTATTTCACTTATAATTCATTGTATCACAATTTCAGTGGGTCAGAAGTTTACATACACTAAATTGACTGTGCCTTTAACTTCACTAGGGTAGGGGGCACTATTTTCACTTACGGATGAAAAGCGTGCCCAAAGTAAACTGCCTGCTACTCAGGCCCAGAAGCTGATATGCATATGATTGGTAGATTTGGAAAGGTAACACCCTAAAGTTTCCAAAACTGTTAGAACAATGTCTGTGAGTATAACATAACTGATATGGCAGACAAAAACCTGAGAAAAATATATTTTATGTTTGTAGTTTTCTATTGAATGCCATTCAGGTATCCATTGACTTAGAACTCAAATTGCACTTCCCATGGCTTCCACTAGAGGTCAACAGTCTTTAGAAATTGTTTCAGGCTTTTATTCTGAAAAATGAGGGAGTAAAACCTCTCTGAATGAGTGAACACTGCAGTGGCCCAGAGCTTTTTCATGCGCGAGACCGAGGGTGCGCCTTTCTTGTTTACCTTTTATATTCACAACGTTATTGTCCGGTTGAAATATTATCGATTATTTAGGCTAAAAACAACCTGAGGATTGATTATAAACATCGTTTGACATGTCTCTACGAACTTTACGGATACTATTTGGAGGTTTCATCTGCCTGTTGTGACTGTGTTTGAGCCTGTGGATT
The DNA here is from genome assembly GCF_018296145.1 of Oncorhynchus tshawytscha. NCBI lineage: Eukaryota > Metazoa > Chordata > Actinopteri > Salmoniformes > Salmonidae > Oncorhynchus > Oncorhynchus tshawytscha. Next base: position 47,490 of record NW_024609146.1, read on the forward strand.
ACTGATCAAAACAGGGGGGTTTGGATAAAAAGAGAGACTTTATTGAACAAAGCGAACATTCATTGAGTAAACGGGAGTCTCGTGAGAGCAACCATATGAAGATCATCAAAGGAAAGTGATACATTTTTATCACTATTTCTGACTTGTGTAACTCCTCTACTTGGCTGTTTACTGTTTGTAATGATTTGTCTGCTGGGTGTTGTTCTCAGATAATCGCATGGTATGCTTTCGCCGTAAAGCCTTTTTGAAATCTGACACCGTGGTTGGATTAACAAGAAGTTCATCTTCAAACCGATGTATAACACTTGTATGTTTTATGAATTTTTATAACGAGTATTTCTGTTTTTGAATTTGGCGCTCTGCAATTTCACTGGATGTTGGCGAGGTGGGACGCTAGCGTCCCCTAGTGAGGTTAAACAGCTTGGAAAATTCTAGAAAATTATGCCAGGGCTTAGAAGTTTCTGATAGGCTAATTGACATCATTTGAGTCAATTGGAGGTGTACCTATGGATGTATTTCAAGGCCGACCTTTAAACTCAGTGCCTCTTTGCTTGACATTTTGAGAAATCAAAATAAATCAGCCAAGACCTCAGAAAAAGAATTGTTGACCTCCACAAGTCCGGTTCATCCTTGGGAGTAATTTCCAAATGCCTGAAGGGACCACGTTCATCTGAACAAACAATTGTATGCAAGTATAAGGGTAGCCTAGTGGTTAGAGCGTTGGACTAGTTACCGAAACGTTGCATATTCAAATCAGCAAGGAAGGAGCCACTGCTCCAAAACCGACATAAAAAAGCCAGACTACGGTTTGCAACTGCACATGGGGACAAAGATCGTACTTTTTGGAGAAATGTCACCAGGTCTGATGAAACAAAAATAGAACTGTTTGGCCATAATGATCATCATTAAGTTTGGAGGAAAAAGGGGGACGCTATCAAGGTGAAGAACACCATCCCAACTGTTAAGCACAGGGGTGGCAGCATCGTGTTGGGGGTGTTTTGCTGCAGGAAGGACTGTTGCACTTCACAAAATAGATGGCATCACGAGGAAAGGAAATGGTGATATATTGAAGCAACATCTCAAGACATCAGTCAGGAAGTTAAAGCCTCGTCGTAAATGGGTCTTCCAAATGGACAATGACCCCAAGCATACTTCCAAAGTTGTGGCAAAATGGCTTAAGGACAACAAAGTCAAGGTATTGGAGTGGCCATCACAAAGTCCTGACCTCAATCCTATAGAAAAGGTGTGGGCAGAACTGAAAAAGCATGTGCGAGCAAGGAGGCCTACAAACTTGACTCAGTTACACCAGCTCTGTCGGGAGGAATGGGCCAAAATTCACCCAACTTATTGTGGGAAGCTTGTGGAAGGTTACCTGAGACATTTGACCCAAGTTAAACAATTTAAAGGCAATGTTACCAAATACTAATTGAGTGTATGTAAACTTCTGACCCACTGGGAATGTGATGAAAAAAAGCTGAAATATATAATTCTCTCTACTATTATTCTATTATTCTGACATTTCACATTCTTTAAATTGGAGATCCTAACTGACCTAAGACAGGGAATTTTGACTAGGATTAAATGTCAGGAATTGTGAAAAACTTAGTTTAAATGTATTTAGCTAAGGTGTATGTAAACTTACGACTTCAACTATATAGTTTTTGTGTGCTCTAGGGCAACGGTGTCTAGATGGAATTTGTATCCGTGGTCCTGGGAACTCAACCTTTTTTATTTACAGTCAGGGTCCAGGTCTGACAGAATCTGTGCAGAAGATCTAGGTGCTGCTGTAGGCCCTCCTTGGTTGGAGACAGAAGCACCAGATCATCAGCAAACAGTAGATATTTGACTTCAGATTCTAGTAGAGTGAGGCCGGGTGCTGCAGACTGTTCTAGTGCCCTCGCCAATTTGTTGATATACATGTTGAAGAGTGTGGGGCTTAAGCTGCATCCCTGTCTCACCCCACGGCCCTGTGGAAAGAAATGTGTTTTTTCCAATTTTAACCGTACACTTGTTGTTTATGTACACACATTTTATAATGTTGTATGTTTTTTCCCCAACACAACTTTCCTTCAATTTGTATAGCAGGCCTTCGTGCCAAATCAAAAGCTTTTTAGAAATCAACAAAGCATGATAAGACTTTGCCTTTGTTGGGTTTGTTTGTTTGTCAATTAAGGTCTACAGGGTGAATATGTGGTCTGTTGTCTCTCTCAATTCAACGTAAGTGCTTTATTGGCTTGGGAAAAGTATGTTTACATTGCCAAAGCAAGTGAAATAGAAGATAAACAAAAGTGAAATGAACAATAAAAAATGAACAGTAAACATTACACTTACAAAAATTCCATAAGAATAAAGACATTTCAAATGTCATATTATGTCCATAAACAATGTGGTAATGATGTGCAAATAGTTAAAGTACGAAAGGGAAAATAAATAAATATAAATATAGGTTCTCTCTCTCTAAATATATATCTGCCTCTCTCTCTGTCTCTCTCTCTAAATATATATCTGCCTCTCTCTCTGTCTCTCTGTCTCTTTCCATCTGTCTTTCTCCATCTGTCTCTCTGTCTATTATAGTGTTTTTCATGTCTCTCCCTCCCTCTTTATGTTCCTCCTCTCACCCCCTCTCTTCCACTCCCCCCGTTCAATACATTATTCTTCTGTAATCACAGCTGTTCTGAAGGGAATCAGACTGGCATTGATCCAACCACTCAATCTCTTCCTGTTGTTCTCTCTCTCTCGCTCCACCCCCTCTCATCTCTCTTTCATTCTCCCTCCAACCCTTTCTCTCACTCTCTCTCTCCACCCCTCGCTCCGCTCCCTCCCCCACCCTTCTCTCTCTCCCCCTCCACCCTTCTCTCTCTCCCCCTCCACCCTTCTCTCTCTCCCCCTCCACCCTTCTCTCTCCACCCCTCCACCCTTCTCTCTCTCCCCCTCCACCCTTCTCTCTGCTCCCCTCTAATCGTTAATAGTGTGTTTACACTGAGTATACAGAACAACACCTTCCTAATATTGAGTTGTATCCTCCCTTTGCCCTCAGAACAGTCTCAATTTATCGGGGTATGGACTCTACAATGTGTTGAAATCATTCCACAGCGAGGCTGGCCCATGTTGACTCCAATTCTTCCCACAGTTGTGTCAAGTTGGATGGATGTCCTTTGGGTGGTGGACCATTCTTGATACACACAGGAAACTGTTGAGTGTGAAAAACCCAGCAGCGTTGCAGTTCTTGACAAAAACTGGTGCGCCTGGCACCTACTACCATACCCCTGTTCAAAGACACTTCAATATGCCCATTCAGACTCTGAATGGTACACACACAATCCATGTCTGAATGGTACACACACAATCCATGTCTGAATGGTACACACACAATCCATGTCTGAATGGTACACATACAATCCATGTCTGAATGGTACACACACAATCCATGTCTGAATGGTACACACACAATCCATGTCTGAATGGCACACACACAATCCATGTTTGAATTGTCTCAAGGCATAAAATCCTTCTTTAACCAGGTCTCCTCCCCTTCATCTTTAACCAGGTCTCCTCCCCTTCATCTTTAACAAGGTCTCCTCCCCTTCATCTTTAACCAGGTCTCCTCCCCTTCATCTTTAACCAGGTCTCCTCCCCTTCATCTTTAACCAGGTCTCCTCCCCTTCATCTTTAACCAGGTCTCCTCCCCTTCATCTTTAACAAGGTCTCCTCCCCTTCATCTTTAACCAGGTCTCTCCCCTTCATCTTTAACCAGGTCTCCTCCCCTTCATCTTTAACCAGGTCTCCTCCCCTTCATCTTTAACCAGGTCTCCCCCTTCATCTTTAACCAGGTCTCCTCCCCTTCATCTTTAACAAGGTCTCCTCCCCTTCATCTTTAACCAGGTCTCCTCCCCTTCATCTTTAACCAGGTCTCCTCCCCTTCATCTTTAACCAGGTCTCCTCCCCTTCATCTTTAACCAGGTCTCCCCCTTCATCTTTAACCAGGTCTCCTCCTTCCTCTTTAACCAGGTCTCCTCCCCTTCCTCTTTAACCAGGTCTCCTCCCCTTCATCTTTAACCAGTTCTCCTCCCCTTCCTCTTTAACCAGGTCTCCTCCCCTTCATCTTTAACCAGGTCTCCTCCCCTTCATCTTTAACCAGGTCTCCTCCCTTCATCTTTAACCAGGTCTCCTCCCCTTTATCTTTAACCAGGTCTCCTCCGCTTCATCTTTAACCAGGTCTCCTCTCCTTCATCTTTAACCAGGTCTCCTCCCCTTCATCTTTAACCAGGTCTCCTCCCCTTCATCTTTAACTTGTCTCCTCCACTTCATCTTTAACCAGGTCTCCTCCTTTCATCTTTAACCAGGTCTCCTCCCCTTCATCTTTAACTTGTCTTCTCCTCTTCATCTTTAACCTGTCTTCTCCCCTTCATCTTTAACCAGGTCTCCTCCCCTTCATCTTTAACCCGTCTCCTCCCGTTCATCTTTAACCTGTCTCCTCCTCTTCATCTTTAACCAGGTCTCCTCCCCTTCATCTTTAACCTGTCTCCTCCTCTTCATCTTTAACCTGTCTCCTCCCCTTCATCTTTCACCAGGTCTCCTCCCCTTCATCTTTAACCAGGTCTCCGCCCCTTCATCTTTAACCAGGTCTCCTCCGCTTCATTAACTCGTCTCCTCCCCTTCATCTTTAACAAGGTCTCCTCCCTTCATCTTTAACCCGTCTCCTCCCCTTCATCTTTAACCAGGTCTCCTCCCCTTCATCTTTAACCCGTCTCCTCCCCTTCATCTTTAACCAGGTCTCCTTCCCTTCATTTTTAACCCGTCTCCTCCCCTTCATCTTTAACCCGTCTCCTCCCCTTCATCTTTAACAAGGTCTCCTCCCCTTCATCTTTAACAAGGTCTCCTCCCCTTCATCTTTAACCCGTCTCCTCCCCTTCATCTTTAACCTGTCTCCTCCCCTTCATCTTTAACCAGGTCTCCCCCTTCATCTTTAACCAGGTCTCCTCCCCTTCCTCTTTAACCAGGTCTCCTCCCCTTCCTCTTTAACCAGGTCTCCTCCCCTTCATCTTTAACCAGGTCTCCTCCCCTTCCTCTTTAACCAAGTCTCCTCCCCTTCCTCTTTAACCAGGTCTCCTCACCTTCATCTTTAACCAGGTCTCCTCCCCTTCCTCTTTAACCAGGTCTCCTCCCCTTCATCTTTAACCAGGTCTCCTCCCCTTCATCTTTAACCAGGTCTCCTCCCCTTCATCTTTAACCAGGTCTCCTCCCCTTCATCTTTAACCAGGTCTCCTCCCTTTATCTTTAACCAGGTCTCCTCCGCTTCATCTTTAACCAGGTCTCCTCTCCTTCATCTTTAACCAGGTCTCCTCCCCTTCATCTTTAACTTGTCTCCTCCACTTCATCTTTAACCAGGTCTCCTCCCTTCATCTTTAACCAGGTCTCCTCCCCTTCATCTTTAACTTGTCTTCTCCTCTTCATCTTTAACCCGTCTCCTCCCCTTCATCTTTAACCAGGTCTCCTCCCCTTCATCTTTAACCCGTCTCCTCCCGTTCATCTTTAACCTGTCTCCTCCTCTTCATCTTTAACCAGGTCTCCTCCCCTTCATCTTTAACCTGTCTCCTCCTCTTCATCTTTAACCTGTCTCCTCCCCTTCATCTTTCACCAGGTCTCCTCCCCTTCATCTTTAACCAGGTCTCCGCCCCTTCATCTTTAACCAGGTCTCCTCCGCTTCATTAACTCGTCTCCTCCCCTTCATCTTTAACAAGGTCTCCTACCCTTCATCTTTAACCCGTCTCCTCCCCTTCATCTTTAACCAGGTCTCCTTCCCTTCATCTTTAACCCGTCTCCTCCTCTTCATCTTTAACCAGGTCTCCTTCCCTTCATCTTTAACCCGTCTCCTCCCCTTCATCTTTAACCCGTCTCCTCCCCTTCATCTTTAACAAGGTCTCCTCTCCTTCATCTTTAACCCGTCTCCTCCCCTTCATCTTTAACCTGTCTCCTCCCCTTCATCTTTAACCTGGACTCCTCCCCTTAATTTTTAACCAGGTCTCTTCCCCTTCATCTTTAACCAGGTCTCCTCCCCTTCATCTTTAACCAGGTCTCCTCCCCTTCATCTTTAACCAGGTCTCCTCCCCTTCATCTTTAACCTGTCTCCTCCCCTTCATCTTTAACCAGGTCTCCTCCCCTTCATCTTTAACAAGGTCTCCTCCCCTTCATCTTTAACAAGGTCTCCTCCCCTTCATCTTTAACCCGTCTCCTCCCCTTCATCTTTAACAAGGTCTCCTCCCCTTCATCTTTAACAAGGTCTCCTCCCCTTCATCTTTAACCCGTCTCCCCCCTTCATCTTTAACCAGGTCTCCTCCGCTTCATTAACTCGTCTCCTCCCCTTCATCTTTAACAAGGTCTCCTCCCCTTCATCTTTAACCCGTCTCCTCCCCTTCATCTTTAACCAGGTCTCCTCCCCTTCATCTTTAACCCGTCTCCTCCCCTTCATCTTTAACCAGGTCTCCTTCCCTTCATCTTTAACCCGTCTCCTCCCCTTCATCTTTAACCCGTCTCATCCCTTCATCTTTAACAAGGTCTCCTCCCCTTCATCTTTAACAAGGTCTCCTCTCCTTCATCTTTAACACGTCTCCTCCCCTTCATCTTTAACCTGTCTCCTCCCCTTCGTCTTTAACCTGGTCTCCTCCCCTTAATTTTTAAACAGGTCTCCTCCCCTTCATCTTTAACCAGGTCTCCTCCCCTTCATCTTTAACCAGGTCTCCTCCCCTTCATCTTTAACCAGGTCTCCTTCCCTTCATCTTTAACCCGTCTCCTCCCCTTCATCTTTAACCCGTCTCCTCCCCTTCATCTTTAACAAGGTCTCCTCCCCTTCATCTTGAACAAGGTCTCCTCTCCTTCATCTTTAACCCGTCTCCTCCCCTTCATCTTTAACCAGGTCTCCTCCCCTTCATCTTTAACCTGATCTCCTCCCCTTAATTTTTAAACAGGTCTCCTCCCCTTCATCTTTAACCAGGTCTCCTCCCCTTCATCTTTAACCAGGTCTCCTCCCCTTCATCTTTAACAAGGTCTCCTCCCCTTCATCTTTAACAAGGTCTCCTCCCCTTCATCTTTAACCCGTCTCCTCCCGTTCATCTTTAACAAGGTCTCCTCCCTTCATCTTTAACAAGGTCTCCTCCCCTTCATCTTTAACCCGTCTCCTCCCCTTCATCTTTAACCCGTCTCCTCCCTTCATCTTTAACCAGGTCTCCTCCGCTTCATTAACTCGTCTCCTCCCCTTCATCTTTAACAAGGTCTCCTCCCCTTCATCTTTAACCCGTCTCCTCCCCTTCATCTTTAACCAGGTCTCCTCCCCTTCATCTTTAACCCGTCTCCTCCCCTTCATCTTTAACCAGGTCTCCTTCCCTTCATCTTTAACCCATCTCCTCCCCTTCATCTTTAACCCGTCTCCTCCCCTTCATCTTTAACAAGGTCTCCTCCCCTTCATCTTTAACAAGATCTCCTCTCCTTCATCTTTAACCCGTCTCCTCCCCTTCATCTTTAACCTGTCTCCTCCCCTTCATCTTTAACCTGGTCTCCTCCCCTTAATTTTTAACCAGGTCTCCTCCCTTCATCTTTAACCAGGTCTCCTCCCCTTCATCTTTAACTTGTCTTCTCCTCTTCATCTTTAACCCGTCTCCTCCCCTTCATCTTTAACCAGGTCTCCTCCCCTTCATCTTTAACCCGTCTCCTCCCGTTCATCTTTAACCTGTCTCCTCCTCTTCATCTTTAACCAGGTCTCCTCCCCTTCATCTTTAACCTGTCTCCTCCTCTTCATCTTTAACCTGTCTCCTCCCCTTCATCTTTCACCAGGTCTCCTCCCCTTCATCTTTAACCAGGTCTCCGCCCCTTCATCTTTAACCAGGTCTCCTCCGCTTCATTAACTCGTCTCCTCCCCTTCATCTTTAACAAGGTCTCCTCCCCTTCATCTTTAACCCGTCTCCTCCCCTTCATCTTTAACCAGGTCTCCTTCCCTTCATCTTTAACCCGTCTCCTCCTCTTCATCTTTAACCAGGTCTCCTTCCCTTCATCTTTAACCCGTCTCCTCCCCTTCATCTTTAACCCGTCTCCTCCCCTTCATCTTTAACAAGGTCTCCTCTCCTTCATCTTTAACCCGTCTCCTCCCCTTCATCTTTAACCTGTCTCCTCCCCTTCATCTTTAACCTGGACTCCTCCCCTTAATTTTTAACCAGGTCTCTTCCCTTCATCTTTAACCAGGTCTCCTCCCCTTCATCTTTAACCAGGTCTCCTCCCCTTCATCTTTAACCAGGTCTCCTCCCCTTCATCTTTAACCTGTCTCCTCCCCTTCATCTTTAACCAGGTCTCCTCCCCTTCATCTTTAACAAGGTCTCCTCCCCTTCATCTTTAACAAGGTCTCCTCCCCTTCATCTTTAACCCGTCTCCTCCCCTTCATCTTTAACAAGGTCTCCTCCCCTTCATCTTTAACAAGGTCTCCTCCCCTTCATCTTTAACCCGTCTCCCCCTTCATCTTTAACCAGGTCTCCTCCGCTTCATTAACTCGTCTCCTCCCCTTCATCTTTAACAAGGTCTCCTCCCCTTCATCTTTAACCCGTCTCCTCCCCTTCATCTTTAACCAGGTCTCCTCCCCTTCATCTTTAACCCGTCTCCTCCCCTTCATCTTTAACCAGGTCTCCTTCCCTTCATCTTTAACCCGTCTCCTCCCCTTCATCTTTAACCCGTCTCATCCCCTTCATCTTTAACAAGGTCTCCTCCCCTTCATCTTTAACAAGGTCTCCTCTCCTTCATCTTTAACACGTCTCCTCCCCTTCATCATCTTTAACCTGGTCTCCTCCCCTTAATTTTTAAACAGGTCTCCTCCCCTTCATCTTTAACCAGGTCTCCTCCCCTTCATCTTTAACCAGGTCTCCTCCCCTTCATCTTTAACCAGGTCTCCTTCCCTTCATCTTTAACCCGTCTCCTCCCCTTCATCTTTAACCCGTCTCCTCCCCTTCATCTTTAACAAGGTCTCCTCCCCTTCATCTTGAACAAGGTCTCCTCTCCTTCATCTTTAACCCGTCTCCTCCCCTTCATCTTTAACCAGGTCTCCTCCCCTTCATCTTTAACCTGATCTCCTCCCCTTAATTTTTAAACAGGTCTCCTCCCCTTCATCTTTAACCAGGTCTCCTCCCCTTCATCTTTAACCAGGTCTCCTCCCCTTCATCTTTAACAAGGTCTCCTCCCCTTCATCTTTAACAAGGTCTCCTCCCCTTCATCTTTAACCCGTCTCCTCCCCTTCATCTTTAACCCGTCTCCTCCCCTTCATCTTTAACCAGGTCTCCTCCGCTTCATTAACTCGTCTCCTCCCCTTCATCTTTAACAAGGTCTCCTCCCCTTCATCTTTAACCCGTCTCCTCCCCTTCATCTTTAACCAGGTCTCCTCCCCTTCATCTTTAACCCGTCTCCTCCCCTTCATCTTTAACCAGGTCTCCTTCCCTTCATCTTTAACCCATCTCCTCCCCTTCATCTTTAACCCGTCTCCTCCCCTTCATCTTTAACAAGGTCTCCTCCCCTTCATCTTTAACAAGATCTCCTCTCCTTCATCTTTAACCCGTCTCCTCCCCTTCATCTTTAACCTGTCTCCTCCCCTTCATCTTTAACCTGGTCTCCTCCCCTTAATTTTTAAACAGGTCTCCTCCCCTTCATCTTTAACAAGGTCTCCTCCCCTTCATCTTTAACCAGGTCTCCTCCCCTTCATCTTTAACCTGTCTCCTCCCCTTCATCTTTAACCAGATCTCCTCCCCTTCATCTTTAACAAGGTCTCCTCCCCTTCATCTTTAACAAGGTCTCCTCCCCTTCATCTTTAACCCGTCTCCTCCCCTTCATCTTTAACAAGGTCTCCTCCCCTTCATCTTTAACCTGTGTCCTCCCCTTCATCTTTAACCCGTCTCCTCCCCTTCATCTTTAACCAGGTCTCCTCCGCTTCATTAACTCGTCTCCTGCCCTTCATCTTTAACCAGGTCTCCTCCCCTTCATCTTTAACCCGTCTCCTCCCCTTCACCTTTAACCCGTCTCCTCCCCTTCATCTTTAACCAGGTCTCCTCCCCTTCATCTTTAACCCGTCTCCTCCCCTTCATCTTTAACCAGGTCTCCTCCCCTTCATCTTTAACCCGTCTCCTCCCCTTCATCTTTAACCCGTCTCCTCCCCTTCATCTTTAACCAGGTCTCCTTCCCTTCATCTTTAACCCGTCTCCTCCCCTTCATCTTTAACCCGTCTCCTCCCCTTCATCTTTAACAAGGTCTCTTCCCTTCATCTTTAACAAGGTCTCCTCTCCTTCATCTTTAACCCGTCTCCTCCCCTTCATCTTTAACCTGTCTCCTCCCCTTCATCTTTAACCTGGTCTCCTCCCCTTAATTTTTAAACAGGTCTCCTCCCCTTCATCTTTAACCAGGTCTCCTCCCCTTCATCTTTAACCAGGTCTCCTCCCCTTCATCTTTAACCAGGTCTCCTTCCCTTCATCTTTAACCCGTCTCCTCCCCTTCATCTTTAACCCGTCTCCTCCCCTTCATCTTTAACAAGGTCTCCTCCCCTTCATCTTTAACAAGGTCTCCTCTCCTTCATCTTTAACCCGTCTCCTCCCCTTCATCTTTAACCTGTCTCCTCCCCTTCATCTTTAACCTGGTCTCCTCCCCTTAATTTTTAAACAGGTCTCCTCCCCTTCATCTTTAACCAGGTCTCCTCCCCTTCATCTTTAACCAGGTCTCCTCCCCTTCATCTTTAACAAGGTCTCCTCCCCTTCATCTTTAACAAGGTCTCCTCCCCTTCATCTTTAACCCGTCTCCTCCCCTTCATCTTTAACAAGGTCTCCTCCCCTTCATCTTTAACAAGGTCTCCTCCCCTTCATCTTTAACCCGTCTCCTCCCCTTCATCTTTAACCCGTCTCCTCCCCTTCATCTTTAACCAGGTCTCCTCCGCTTCATTAACTCGTCTCCTCCCCTTCATCTTTAACAAGGTCTCCTCCCCTTCATCTTTAACCCGTCTCCTCCCCTTCATCTTTAACCAGGTCTCCTCCCCTTCATCTTTAACCCGTCTCCTCCCCTTCATCTTTAACCAGGTCTCCTTCCCTTCATCTTTAACCCGTCTCCTCCCCTTCATCTTTAACCCGTCTCCTCCCCTTCATCTTTAACAAGGTCTCCTCCCCTTCATCTTTAACAAGGTCTCCTCTCCTTCATCTTTAACCCGTCTCCTCCCCTTCATCTTTAACCTGTCTCCTCCCCTTCATCTTTAACCTGGTCTCCTCCCCTTAATTTTTAAACAGGTCTCCTCCCCTTCATCTTTAACCAGGTCTCCTCCCCTTCATCTTTAACCAGGTCTCCTCCCCTTCATCTTTAACCAGGTCTCCTCCCCTTCATATTTAACCTGTCTCCTCCCCTTCATCTTTAACCAGGTCTCCTCCCCTTCATCTTTAACAAGGTCTCCTCCCCTTCATCTTTAACCCGTCTCCTCCCCTTCATCTTTAACAAGGTCTCCTCCCCTTCATCTTTAACAAGGTCTCCTCCCCTTCATCTTTAACCTGTGTCCTCCCCTTCATCTTTAACCCGTCTCCTCCCCTTCATCTTTAACCAGGTCTCCTCCGCTTCATTAACTCGTCTCCTGCCCTTCATCTTTAACCAGGTCTCCTCCCCTTCATCTTTAACCCGTCTCCTCCCCTTCACCTTTAACCCGTCTCCTCCCCTTCATCTTTAACCAGGTCTCCTCCCCTTCATCTTTAACCCGTCTCCTCCCCTTCATCTTTAACCAGGTCTCCTCCCCTTCATCTTTAACCCGTCTCCTCCCCTTCATCTTTAACCAGGTCTCCTTCCCTTCATCTTTAACCCGTCTCCTCCCCTTCATCTTTAACCCGTCTCCTCCCCTTCATCTTTAACAAGGTCTCTTCCCCTTCATCTTTAACAAGGTCTCCTCTCCTTCATCTTTAACCCGTCTCCTCCCCTTCATCTTTAACCTGTCTCCTCCCCTTCATCTTTAACCTGGTCTCCTCCCCTTAATTTTTAAACAGGTCTCCTCCCCTTCATCTTTAACCAGGTCTCCTCCCCTTCATCTTTAACCAGGTCTCCTCCCCTTCATCTTTAACCAGGTCTCCTTCCCTTCATCTTTAACCCGTCTCCTCCCCTTCATCTTTAACCCGTCTCCTCCCCTTCATCTTTAACAAGGTCTCCTCCCCTTCATCTTTAACAAGGTCTCCTCTCCTTCATCTTTAACCCGTCTCCTCCCCTTCATCTTTAACCTGTCTCCTCCCCTTCATCTTTAACCTGGTCTCCTCCCCTTAATTTTTAAACAGGTCTCCTCCCCTTCATCTTTAACCAGGTCTCCTCCCTTCATCTTTAACCAGGTCTCCTCCCTTCATCTTTAACAAGGTCTCCTCCCCTTCATCTTTAACAAGGTCTCCTCCCCTTCATCTTTAACCCGTCTCCTCCCCTTCATCTTTAACAAGGTCTCCTCCCCTTCATCTTTAACAAGGTCTCCTCCCCTTCATCTTTAACCCGTCTCCTCCCCTTCATCTTTAACCCGTCTCCTCCCCTTCATCTTTAACCAGGTCTCCTCCGCTTCATTAACTCGTCTCCTCCCCTTCATCTTTAACAAGGTCTCCTCCCCTTCATCTTTAACCCGTCTCCTCCCCTTCATCTTTAACCAGGTCTCCTCCCCTTCATCTTTAACCCGTCTCCTCCCCTTCATCTTTAAACAGGTCTCCCCCTTCATCTTTAACCAGGTCTCCTCCCCTTCATCTTTAACCAGGTCTCCTCCCCTTCATCTTTAACAAGGTCTCCTCCCCTTCATCTTTAACAAGGTCTCCTCCCCTTCATCTTTAACCCGTCTCCTCCCCTTCATCTTTAACAAGGTCTCCTCCCCTTCATCTTTAACAAGGTCTCCTCCCCTTCATCTTTAACCCGTCTCCTCCCCTTCATCTTTAACCAGGTCTCCTCCCTTCATCTTTAACCAGGTCTCCTCCCCTTCATCTTTAACCCGTCTCCTCCCCTTCATCTTTAACAAGGTCTCCTCCCCTTCATCTTTAACAAGGTCTCCTCTCCTTCATCTTTAACCCGTCTCCTCCCCTTCATCTTTAACCTGTCTCCTCCCCTTCATCTTTAACCTGGTCTCCTCCCCTTAATTTTTAAACAGGTCTCCTCCCCTTCATCTTAACCAGGTCTCCTCCCCTTCATATTTAACCTGTCTCCTCCCCTTCATCTTTAACCAGGTCTCCTCCCCTTCATCTTTAACAAGGTCTCCTCCCCTTCATCTTTAACCCGTCTCCTCCCCTTCATCTTTAACAAGGTCTCCTCCCCTTCATCTTTAACAAGGTCTCCTCCCCTTCATCTTTAACCCGTCTCCTCCCCTTCATTTTTAACCAGGTCTCCTCCGCTTCATTAACTCGTCTCCTGCCCTTCATCTTTAACAAGGTCTCTCCCCTTCATCTTTAACCCGTCTCCTCCCCTTCATCTTTAACCAGGTCTCCTCCCCTTCATCTTTAACCCGTCTCCTCCCCTTCATCTTTAACCAGGTCTCTTCCCCTTCATCTTTAACAAGGTCTCCTCTCCTTCATCTTTAACCCGTCTCCTCCCCTTCATCTTTAACCTGTCTCCTCCCCTTCATCTTTAACCTGGTCTCCTCCCCTTAATTTTTAAACAGGTCTCCTCCCCTTCATCTTTAACCAGGTCTCCTCCCCTTCATCTTTAACCAGGTCTCCTCCCCTTCATCTTTAACCAGGTCTCCTTCCCTTCATCTTTAACCCGTCTCCTCCCTTCATCTTTAACCCGTCTCCTCCCCTTCATCTTTAACAAGGTCTCTCCTTCATCCCTTCATCTTTAACAAGGTCTCCTCCCCTTCATCTTTAACAAGGTCTCCTCTCCTTCATCTTTAACCCAGGTCTCCTCCCCTTCATCTTTAACCTGTCTCCTCCCCTTCATCTTTAACCTGGTCTCCTTCCCTTCATTTTAAACAGGTCTCCTCCCCTTCATCTTTAACCAGGTCTCCTCCCCTTCATCTTTAACCCAGGTCTCCTCCCTTCATCTTTAACAAGGTCTCCTCCCCTTCATCTTTAACAAGGTCTCCTCCCCTTCATCTTTAACCCGTCTCCCCCTTCATCTTTAACTCGTCTCCCCTTCATCTTTAACCAGGTCTCCTCCCTTCATCTTTTCTCCTCCCTTCATCTTTAACAAGGTCTCCTCCCCTTCATCTTTAACCCGTCTCCTCCCCTTCATCTTTAACCAGGTCTCCTCCCCTTCATCTTTAACCAGGTCTCCCGTCTCCTCCCCTTCATCTTTAACCAGGTCTCCTTCCCTTCATCTTTAACCCGTCTCCTCCCTTCATCTTTAACCAGGTCTCCTCCCTTCATCTTTAACAAGGTCTCCTCCCCTTCATCTTTAACAAGGTCTCCTCCCTTCATCTTTAACCCGTCTCCTCCCCTTCATCTTTAACCTGTCTCCTCCCCTTCATCTTTAACCAGGTCTCCTCCCCTTCATCTTTTAAACAGGTCTCCTCCCCTTCATCTTTAACCAGGTCTCCTCCCCTTCATCTTTAACCAGGTCTCCTCCCCTTCATCTTTAACCAGGTCTCCTCCCCTTCATCTTTAACCAGGTCTCCTCCCCTTCATCTTTAACCAGGTCTCCTCCCCTTCATCTTTAACCAGGTCTCCTCCCCTTCATCTTTAACCAGGTCTCCTCCCCTTCATCTTTAACCAGGTCTCCTCCCCTTCATCTTTAACCTGGTCTCCTCCCCTTCATCTTTAACCAGGTCTCCTCCCCTTCATCTTTAAGGTCTCCTCCCCTTCATCTTTAACCAGGTCTCCTCCCCTTCATCTTTAACCAGGTCTCCTCCCCTTCATCTTTAACCAGGTCTCCTCCCCTTCATCTTTAACCAGGTCTCTCCCCTTCATCTTTAACCAGGTCTCCTCCTTCCTTTAACCAGGTCTCCTCCCTTCCCTTCATCTTTAACCAGGTCTCCTCCCCTTCATCTTTAACCAGGTCTCCTCCCCTTCATCTTTAACCAGGTCTCCTCCTTCATCTTTCAGGTCTCCTCCCCTTCATCTTTAACCAGGTCTCCTCCCCTTCATCTTTAACCAGGTCTCCTCCCCTTCATCTTTAAAGGTCTCCTCCCCTTCATCTTTAACCAGGTCTCCTCCCTTCATCTTTCAGGTCTCCTCCCCTTCATATTTAACCTGTCTCCTCCCTTCATCTTTAACCAGGTCTCCTCCCTTCATCTTTAACCAGGTCTCCTCCCCTTCATCTTTAACCAGGTCTCCTCCCCTTCATATTTAACCTGTCTCCTCCCCTTCATATTTAACCTGTCTCCTCCCTTCATCTTTAACCAGGTCTCCTCCCCTTCATCTTTAACCAGGTCTCCTCCCTTCATCTTTAACCAGGTCTCCTCCCCTTCATCTTTAACCAGGTCTCCTCCCCTTCATATTTAACCTGTCTCCTCCCCTTCATCTTTAACCAGGTCTCCTCCCCTTCATCTACACTGATTGAAGAAGGATTTAACAGGTGACATCAATAAGGGCTCATATCTTTCACCTGTATTCACCTGGTCAGTCTCATGGAAAGAGCAGGTGTTCCTCATGCTGTGTAAACTCAGCGTTTTCTCCTGTAATCAGGGAATCATCCAGCCCTCGATACGACCACTCTGTCTCAGGGTGAGTCCCCAATGGAACCCTAAATGCCAATGTTCTGGTCAACAGTAGTGCACTATAGGGAAAAGGGCCCTGGTCTACAGTAGTACACTATATAGGGAATAGGGCTCTGGTCAACAGTAGTGCACTATATAGGGAATAGGGCCCTGGTCTACAGTAGTACACTATATAGGGAATAGGGCCCTGGTCTAAAGTAGTGCACTATATAGGGAATAGGGCTCTGGTCTACAGTAGTACACTATATCGGGAATAGGGCCCTGGTCAACAGTAGTACACTATATAGGGAATAGGGCCCTGGTCAACAGTAGTGCACTATATAGGGAATAGGGCCCTGGTCTACAGTAGTACACTATATAGGGAATAGGGCTCTGGTCAACAGTAGTGCACTATATAGGGAATAGGGCCCTGGTCTACAGTAGTACACTATATAGGGAATAGGGCTCTGGTCAACAGTAGTACACTATATAGGGAATAGGGCTCTGGTCAACAGTAGTACACTATATAGGGAATAGGGCTCTGGTCAACAGTAGTACACTATATAGGGAATAGGGCCCTGGTCAACAGTAGTACACTATATATGGACTTGAGATGCAGCCTCTGTCTCTGATCACTAGCGGGAGCTTGTGGTCCCCCCTCTTATCTGTTCCTTTCTGTATGGAGTCCTACAGGGAGCTTGTTCCTGTCTGTATGGAGTCCTCCAGGGAGCTTGTTCCTGTCTGTATGGAGTCCTACAGGGAGATTGTTCCTTTCTGTATGGAGTCCTCCAGGGAGCTTGTTCCTGTCTGTATGGAGTCCTATAGGGAGCTTGTTCCTGTCTGTATGGAGTCCTCCAGGGAGCTTGTTCCTCCTCACTTGTATTGACAGGAAAGGGACAGGACCTCTAAAGGGACAGGACCTCTAAAGGGACAGGACATCTAAAGGGACATCTACAGGGACAGGACATCTACAGGGACAGGACATCTAAAGGGACAGGACTTCTAAAGGGACAGGACATCTAAACCACAGTGAAATGGGTTTCCAAGCCAAGCAGTGAGGATAGGGAGGAATATGGGGTTGTCATATAGCTGAGAGACAAACCACTTGCGACTGGTTCCATACAGCAGTCATGTCAGCTCCATAAAGCATTAACAGACATGTCCATCTGGTGCTCTAGAAGTCACTGCATAGACTAGATCATACATGAATCCTGGACAGATATGACACAACAGCTTCATAGAGGGCTTATAATGCGCCATGCAGTGACAATAGGGTGCCGTAAGAGTCTGACGTACCTGAGAGTGACTATTGACCTCAACCTCCTCAGCAAAGCGAACTTTGACCGGGTTGGACCGGAGTTTAGCTCTCTTCTCTGGGGTGATGAAGGAAGACTTGGGTCCCTGAGAAACCACAGGAGGAGAAATTAGGACTTGTGTCCCTGAGAAACCACAGGAGGAGAAATTAGGACTTGTGTCCCTGAGAAACCACAGGAGGAGAAATTAGGACTTGGGTCCCTGAGAAACCACAGGAGGAGAAATTAGGATTTGGGTCCCTGAGAAACCACAGGAGGAGAAATTAGGACTTGGGTCCCTGAGAAACCACAGGAGGAGAAATTAGGATTTGGGTCCCTGAGAAACCACAGGAGGAGAAATTAGGACTTGGGTCCCTGAGAAACCACAGGAGGAGAAATTAGGACTTGGGTCCCTGAGAAACCACAGGAGGAGAAATTAGGATTTGGGTCCCTGAGAAACCACAGGAGGAGAAATTAGACAGAGTTTCCAAAAGGCACAAGGACACAGACTGCACAAACTGTGGTTTAGTGGTAATGCTCACAGCATAGACAAATAACATTCTCCTCACCCTATCCGGGTTCAAACCCCTTCTCCTTCCTGTTGAGTCTGCCTCCTTCCTGTATCTCCATCTGTTTCTATACCTGTCTAAATAAAGTGTCAGTAAACCCTAAAAAATATAGATCTGAAAACTAACAGGTAGTGGATATACAACAGAACCTCGGAGACACTAATCTGACTGATCAACCCAACAGGCTGATAAACAACAGAACCTCAGAGACACTAATCTGACTGATCAACCCAACAGGCTGATAAACAACAGAACCTCAGAGACACTAATCTGACTGATCAACCCAACAGGCTGATGAACAACAGAACCTCAGAGACACTGATCAACCCAACAGGCTGATGAACAACAGAACCTCAGAGACACTGATCAACCCAACAGGCTGATAAACAACAGAACCTCAGAGACACTAATCTGACTGATCAACCCAACAGGCTGATAAACAACAGAACCTCAGAGACACTAATCTGACTGATCAACCCAACAGGCTGATGAACAACAGAACCTCAGTGACACTGATCAACCCAACAGGCTGATGAACAACAGAACCTCAGAGACACTGATCAACCCAACAGGCTGATAAACAACAGAACCTCAGAGACACTGATCAACCCAACAGGCTGATAAACAACAGAACCTCAGAGACACTGATCAACCCAACAGGCTGATAAACAACAGAACCTCAGAGACACTAATCTGATTGATCAAGTCAACAGGCTGGTAAACAACAGAACCTCAGAGACACTAATCTGACTGATCAACCCAACAGGATGATAAACAACAGAACCTCAGAGACACTGATCAACCCAACAGGCTGATAAACAACAGAACCTCAGAGACACTAATCTGACTGATCAACCCAACAGGATGATAAACAACAGAACCTCAGAGACACTAATCTGACTGATCAACCCAACAGGATGATAAACAACAGAACCTCAGAGACACTGATCAACCCAACAGGCTGATAAACAACAGAACCTCAGAGACACTAATCTGACTGATCAACCCAACAGGCTGATAAACAACAGAACCTCAGAGACACTAATCTGACTGATCAACCCAACAGGCTGATGAACAACAGAACCTCAGAGACACTGATCAACCCAACAGGCTGATGAACAACAGAACCTCAGAGACACTGATCAACCCAACAGGCTGATAAACAACAGAACCTCAGAGACACTAATCTGACTGATCAACCCAACAGGCTGATAAACAACAGAACCTCAGAGACACTAATCTGACTGATCAACCCAACAGGCTGATGAACAACAGAACCTCAGTGACACTGATCAACCCAACAGGCTGATGAACAACAGAACCTCAGAGACACTGATCAACCCAACAGGCTGATAAACAACAGAACCTCAGAGACACTGATCAACCCAACAGGCTGATAAACAACAGAACCTCAGAGACACTGATCAACCCAACAGGCTGATAAACAACAGAACCTCAGAGACGCTGATCAACCCAACAGGCTGATAAACAACAGAACCTAGGAGACACTGATCAACCCAACAGGCTGATAAACAACAGAACCTCAGAGACACTAATCTGATTGATCAAGTCAACAGGCTGGTAAACAACAGAACCTCAGAGACACTAATCTGACTGATCAACCCAACAGGATGATAAACAACAGAACCTCAGAGACACTGATCAACCCAACAGGCTGATAAACAACAGAACCTCAGAGACACTAATCTGACTGATCAACCCAACAGGATGATAAACAACAGAACCTCAGAGACACTAATCTGACTGATCAACCCAACAGGATGATAAACAACAGAACCTCAGAGATACTGATCAACCCAACAGGCTGATAAACAACAGAACCTCAGAGACACTAATCTGACTGATCAACCCAACAGGATGATAAACAACAGAACCTCAGAGACACTAATCTGACTGATCAACCCAACAGGATGATAAACAACAGAACCTCAGAGACACTGATCAACCCAACAGGCTGATAAACAACAGAACCTCAGAGACACTAATCTGACTGATCAACCCAACAGGATGATAAACAACAGAACCTCAGAGACACTAATCTGACTGATCAACCCAACAGGATGATAAACAACAGAACCTCAGAGACACTGATCAACCCAACAGGCTGATAAACAACAGAACCTCAGAGACACTAATCAACCCAACAGGCTGATATACAACAGAACCTCAGAGACACTGATCAACCCAACAGGCTGATATACAACAGAACCTCAGAGACACTAATCTGACTGATCAACCCAACAGGCTGATAAACAACAGAACCTCAGAGACACTAATCAACCCAACAGGCTGATAAACAACAGAACCTCAGAGACACTAATCAACCCAACAGGTTGATATACAACAGAACCTCAGAGACACTGATCAACCCAACAGGTTGATATACAACAGAACCTCAGAGACACTGATCAACCCAACAGGCTGATATACAACAGAACCTCAGAGACACTAATCTGACTGATCAACCCAACAGGCTGATATACAACAGAACCTCAGAGACACTAATCAACCCAACAGGCTGATAAACAACAGAACCTCAGAGACACTAATCTGACTGATCAACCCAACAGGCTGATAAACAACAGAACCTCAGAGACACTAATCAACCCAACAGGCTGATAAACAACAGAACCTCAGAGACACTAATCAACCCAACAGGTTGATATACAACAGAACCTCAGAGACACTAATCTGACTGATCAACCCAACAGGCTGATATACAACAGAACCTCAGAGACACTAATCTGACTGATCAACCCAACAGGCTGGTAAACAACAGAACCTCAGAGACACTGATCAACCCAACAGGCTGATAAACAACAGAACCTCAGAGACACTAATCAACCCAACAGGTTGATATACCAGAACCTCAGAGACACTAATCTGACTGATCAACCCAACAGGCTGAACAGAACCTCAGAGACACTAATCTGACTGATCAACCCAACAGGCTGATAAACAACAGAACCTCAGAGACACTAATCAACCCAACAGGCTGATAAACAACAGAACCTCAGAGACACTAATCAGGTTGATAAACAACAGAACCTCCCAACAGGCTGATAAACAACAGAACCTCAGAGACACTAATCAACCCAACAGGCTGATAAACAACAGAACCTCAGAGACACTAACTAATCAACCCAACAGGCTGATATACAACAGAACCTCAGAGACACTAATCTGACTGATCAACCCAACAGGCTGATAAACAACAGAACCTCAGAGACACTGATCAACCCAACAGGCTGATAAACAACAGAACCTCAGAGACACTAATCAACCCAACAGGTTGATACAACAGAACAACAGAACCTCAGAGAACACTCAGAGACACTGATCAACCCAACAGGCTGATATACAACAGAACCTCAGAGACACTAATCTGACTGATCAACCCAACAGGCTGATACTAACAACAGAACCTCAGAGACACTAATCTGACTGATCAACCCAACAGGCTGATAAACAACAGAACCTCAGAGACACTAATCAACCCAACAGGCTGATAAACAACAGAACCTCAGAGACACTGATATACAACAGAACCTCAGAGACACTAATCAACCCAACAGGCTGATATACAACAGAACCTCAGAGACACTAATCTGACTGATCAACCCAACAGGCTGGTAAACAACAGAACCTCAGAGACACTGATCAACCCAACAGGCTGATAAACAACAGAACCTCAGAGACACTAATCAACCCAACAGGTTGATATACAACAGAACCTCAGAGACACTAATCTGACTGATCAACCCAACAGGCTGATATACAACAGAACCTCAGAGACACTAATCTGACTGATCAACCCAACAGGCTGGTAAACAACAGAACCTCAGAGACACTGATCAACCCAACAGGCTGATAAACAACAGAACCTCAGAGACACTAATCAACCCAACAGGTTGATATACAACAGAACCTCAGAGACACTAATCTGACTGATCAACCCAACAGGTTGATATACAACAGAACCTCAGAGACACTAATCTGACTGATCAACCCAACAGGCTGATATACAACAGAACCTCAGAGACACTAATCTGACGGATCAACCCAACAGGCTGATAAACAACAGAACCTCAGAGACACTAATCAACCCAACAGGCTGATATACAACAGAACCTCAGAGACACTAATCAACCCAACAGGCTGATAAACAACAGAACCTCAGAGACACTGATCAACCCAACAGGCTGATATACAACAGAACCTCAGAGACACTAATCAACCCAACAGGCTGATAAACAACAGAACCTCAGAGACACTAATCTGACTGATCAACCCAACAGGCTGATAAACAACAGAACCTCAGAGACACTAATCAACCCAACAGGCTGATAAACAACAGAACCTCAGAGACACTAATCTGACTGATCAACCCAACAGGCTGATAAACAACAGAACCTCAGAGACACTGATCAACCCAACAGGCTGATAAACAACAGAACCTCAGAGACACTAATCAACCCAACAGGCTGTTAAACAACAGAACCTCAGAGACACTGATCTGACTGATCAACCCAACAGGCTGATAAACAACAGAACCTCAGAGACACTAATCAACCCAACAGGCTGTTAAACAACAGAACCTCAGAGACACTAATCTGACTGATCAACCCAACAGGCTGATAAACAACAGAACCTCAGAGACACTAATCAACCCAACAGGCTGGTAAACAACAGAACCTCAGAGACAATGATCTCAGACAAACGTAAATGTTGCTTTCATGTAAACTGAAAACTAAAACACTAATATTGTTGTTGTTGTTGTGGTAATGAAGTGGTTTCTCCACTGTAGGTAACGCCAGCGACTGCAACACATCCAGGGAGTCTTCCTAATGGGGAAAACTGTGTGTTGTTGAGAAGAGTCAGTGTTCCTAATGGGGAAAACTATGTGTGTTGTTGTTGTAAAGAGTCAGTTTTCCTAATGGGGAGAACTATGTGTTGTTGTAATGAGTCAGTGTTCCTAATGGGGAAAACTGTGTTTGT
>NW_024609146.1:75000-80000 GCF_018296145.1 Oncorhynchus tshawytscha
AGTCTATATACAGTAGCTCTGTGAGGGTAGTCTATATACAGTAGGTCTGTGAGGGTAGTCTATATACAGTAGCTCTGTGAGGGTAGTCTATATACAGTAGGTCTGTGAGGGTAGTCTATATACAGTAGGTCTGTGAGGGTAGTCTATATACAGTAGCTCTGTGAGGGTAGTCTATATACACAGTAGGTCTGTGAGGGTAGTCTATATACAGTAGGTCTGTGAGGGTAGTCTATATACACTAGCTCTGTGAGGGGTTGTCTATGTCTATATACACTAGCTCTGTGAGGGTAGTCTATATACAGTAGCTCTGTGAGGGTAGTCTATATACAGTAGCTCTGTGAGGGTAGTCTATATACAGTAGGTCTGTGAGGGTAGTCTATATACAGTAGGTCTGTGAGGGTAGTCTATATACAGTAGGTCTGTGAGGGTAGTCTATACACATCCATACACACAGGGCCCTACTGTAGGTACTATACAGCATATTGTTGTCCTATTGATCTCCCATGAACCGTTCCTCTCATTACTGTAACCACCACCACACACACACCAGCGATACTTCCACTAGCTCAGCAACCTTCCCCCTCCTCTCACTGCGTCCCAAATGGCACCCTATTCTCTATAGGGCACTACTAGGACTCTGGTCAAAAGTAGTACACTATATAGGGAATCGGGTGCCATTAGCGACCCACCCTCAGTCTCCACCTGGGCTTAACAACACAAACCCTAATGGAGCCTATGGAACCACACAAAACCCCTCCCTTTTCTGTACAGCTTGTCAATCTCAATGACATCACAATCGGATTCAATCATTTGATCAAAGATGTAGTTGGATCCTGCACCTGATGGAGTAATGACTAGCAAGACTGCCAGGATCTCAGTTTAGCAAAGGATGATTGGTCAAAAGACTGCCACCTGAATTCAACAGCATAACTAATTGGTCTGATTTCTGCCACCCAACCAACCAAATTATTAAATAAAATCTTCAAGTAACTCTGAAACCATATGTTGTTTTTTTCTCTTGCTGTTTTTCTAATCAGATATTGATTGTTAAGTTAATCTGTCCAGCAGTCCCAAGCTCATGACAGCACAATATAGTTCGATGTCAGGGTTATGATAGTCCTATGTCAGGTTATGATAGTCCTATGTCAGGTTATGATAGTCCCATGTCAGAATATGATAGTTCTATGTCAGGTTATGATAGTCCTATGTCATGTTTATGTAGCCTACCTGGGGTGATGTCCTGCACCAGTATGGGTGTCTGAGGTGTCAGGGTGATTCCATGAGTGTTGAGGAGGGGGTCTCGTAGGATCTGGATGGTCAGTCTAACCGGGTAGCTGTTCTTCTGATCCTGACCGCTAGACTCTCCCCCCCGCAGCCGCCTTCCCATCTACCAGGATACGCTCTCTGATTGGGGTAGAGACCAGGTATCAGCCAGAGGACCAGGTATCAGCCAGAGGACAAGGTATCAGCCAATCAAAACAAACAAGGAAACACTTCCTCATAATAGTCTCCAACAGATGATGTCCAATATTGCCTTGAATAACTAGGCCTAACCCAAATAAAACCATTTAGACAAACCCATTACTAGACCCACAGGCCTAACCCAGACAAACCCATTTCTACCCCACAGGCCTAACCCAGACAAAGCCATTACTAGCTCCCTGGCTAACCCAGTCAAACCCAAAGCTAACCGTGTTCCGCGGCCGGCCTGGTTAGTCCTAACCTGCTGCAGGAATCCCTGGCTAACCCAGTCAAACCCAAAGCTAACCGTGTTACGCGGAATCCGGCCTGCTAACCCAGTCAAACCTAACCTGCTGCCTGGAATAACCTGCTGCTGGGTAACCCAGTCAAACCCAAAGCTAACCGTGTTACGTGGCCGGCCTGGTTGGTACTAACCTGCTGCTGGAATCCCTGGAGCGTCGTAGCCATCGCCCCACCACCTGCTCCACCCGACTGGTCCTGCGGGACGGGGAGCGGCTTCTGTCCCGCTCCTCCATTTAACTACAGACAGGGGTTAAAGGTCAGAGGCCAAGGATGAGAGCAGGGGTTAAAAAATAGATTAACATTGTGACTGTTGTTCCATTGCCTGCATTAGAGGTATGCACGAAGACATGTCATAACTTTCAATGAGCAACATTTCCTGTATGACCTAGGGATGTCTGACTGGGAGGGTGTGTCCTCTATCTCTGATTCAGATCTTTAAATGTTTTACCTCTCAGTTTAACTCTGTTGCAGATCAGCATGCCCCATATAAAAAATCAAGGGTTAAAGACAGCTCTAATCCATATGGATCACGCATTAATTGTCAGAAAGGGCTAAAGCTAAATTGACTGATTCTACCTCTTGACTGGCTCCTCTTGACTGGGCTAAAGCTAAATTGACTGATTCTACCTCTTGACTGGCTCCTCTTGACTGGGCTAAAGCTAAATTGACTGATTCTACCTCTTGACTGGCTCCTCTTGACTGGGCTAAAGCTAAATTGACTGATTATACCTCTTGACTGGCTCCTCTTTACTGGGCTAAAGCTAAATTGACTGATTCTACCTCTTGACTGGCTCCTCTTGACTGGGCTAAAGCTAAATTGACTGATTCTACCTCTTGACTGGCTCCTCTTGACTGGACTAAAGTTAAATAGATAACTACCGGACGGTTTCTAAACTATCTTGCCATGCAAAAAATATTAGAATCACTGGCACCTCTCAGCTAAGAAGTTTTTTTTTTTTTTTTTTACTTCAAACTACACACAGTGGCCAGTTTAGGAAGACCACCCTGTTCACAAAAATGGATCGCTCCTACAGGCAGTGACTCACATGGCTGTGGCTTGCTAAATAAAGCAGGCAGACAGGCATTAAGGCATTCAGTTACTGTTCCATTGAACGTTAGAAGGGTCAAAACCAGTGACCGAAGCAGCTTTGAGCGTGGTATGACCGCCGGTGCCAGGCGTGGCAGTTCCAGTATCTCAGAAACGGACTCCAGTGTTTTTCAAGCACGACAGTGTCTAGGGTTTACAGAGAATGGTATGACAAACAAAACACATCAGTCCTGTGGGCGTAAACAACTCGTTGATCGAGATGGGTCGAAGGAAAATGGCAAGAATCGCACAAAGGCTAATAGGCAGTCCACAAACAGATAAATAACGGTGCAGTACAACAGTCGTTGATACTTGTCATGGATGGGCTATTGCAGCTGGCAAGCACACCGGTGTCTACTACTATCAGCTAAAAACAAGAAGAAATGGCTCCTGCGGGCACGCAATCACCAACACTGGACAAATGAGGAATGGAAATACTTTGCCTTCCTGTTGCATCATGCTTATGGGGCCATGAGTCCACCAGTCCTGCCTGGTGTCAACGGTACAGCCTGGTGGCGGAGGTGTACTGGTGTGGGGAATGTTTTCCTGGCACACGTTGGGTCCCTTGATACCAACGGAACAATGTCTCCAAGCCCAAAGGGGGTCCGAGCAGGTAGTCGCTGGGGGAGTGTACGAAGCATCTTTCCATGACATAGTTTTCACCTGGAATCACCTGGTCAGTCTGTGATCCATTATTGATGCCACCTGTTACATCCACTTCAATCAGTGTAGATGAAGACGAGGAGACGGGTTAAAGAAGGAGTTTTAGGCCTTGAGACAATTGAGACATGGATTGTCTCTGTGTGTCATTCAGAGGGTGAATGGGTAAGACAAAATATTTAAGTGCCTTTGAACAGGGTATGGTAGTACTCATAAAAACATGATATACCAAACCCATTCACATTGGTAGTTAAACTCTTGACATTCCTCGGGTCGCCACCAAACATCCAAATGTAGTTTTACCGCTCCACACAATTCATTACATTTGGATTCCCTGGTGACACTAAAGTGATTTAAAACCCTGATGATAAATGACTTCAACGAGGTGTCCAATTATTTATTTAATTAGTTAATTATTTTGACTTTATACGTAGTTTATGATGTTCTAATGTACTGGTTATTCCATCTGGTTATTCCAGCTGGTTATTCCATCTGGTTATTCTATCTGGTTATTCCAGCTGGTTATTCCAGCTGGTTATTCCATCTGGTTATTCCATCTGGTCATTCCATCTCGTTATTCCAGCTGGTTATTCCACCTGGTTATTCCATCTGGTTATTCCATCTGGTCATTCCATCTGGTTATTCCATCTGGTTATTCCAGCTGGTTATTCCATATGGTTATTCCATCTGGTCATTCCATCTGGTCATTCCAGCTGGTCATTCCATCTGGTTATTCCATCTGGTCATTCCATCTGGTCATTCCAGCTGGTCATTCCATCTGGTTATTCCATCTGGTTATTCCATCTGGTTATTCCAGCTGGTCATTCCAGCTGGTCATTCCATCTCGTTATTCCATCTGGTCATTCCATCTGGTCATTCCAGCTGGTCATTCCATCTCGTTATTCCAGCTGGTTATTCCATCTGGTCATTCCATATGGTTATTCCATCTGGTTATTCCATCTGGTTATTCCATCTGGTCATTCCATCTGGTTATTCTGTCTGGTTATTCCACCTGGTTATTCCATCTGGTCATTCCATCTGGTCATTCCAGCTGGTCATTCCATCTGGTTATTCCATCTGGTTATTCCATCTGGTTATTCCAGCTGGTTATTCTATCTGGTCATTCCAGCTGGTCATTCCAGCTGGTCATTCCATCTCGTTATTCCAGCTGGTTATTCCATCTGGTCATTCCATCTGGTCATTCCAGCTGGTCATTCCATCTCGTTATTCCAGCTGGTTATTCCATCTGGTCATTCCATATGGTTATTCCATCTGGTTATTCCATCTGGTCATTCCATCTGGTCATTCCATCTGGTTATTCTGTCTGGTTATTCCACCTGGTTATTCTGTCTGGTTATTCCACCTGGTTATTCTATCTGGTCATTCCATCTTGTTATTCTATCTGGTTATTCTATCTGGTTATTCCACCTGGTTATTCTGTCTGGTTATTCTGTCTGGTTATTCTATCTGGCTATTCCACCTGGTTATT
>NW_024609146.1:87500-92500 GCF_018296145.1 Oncorhynchus tshawytscha
TGGTATCTAATCCCATTGTTGTCTATTTATCCGAATGTAAAACAGAACACTGGTATCTAATCTCAGTGTTGTCTATTTATCAGAATGTAAAACAGAACACTGGTATCTAATCTCATTGTTGTCTATTTATCAGAATGTAAAACAGAACACTGGTATCTAATCCCATTGTTGTCTATTTATCAGAATGTATGACAGAACACTGGTATCTAATCCCATTGTTGTCTATTTATCAGAATGTAAAACAGAACACTGGTATCTAATCCCATTGTTGTCTATTTATCAGAATGTAAAACAGAACACTGGTATCTAATCTCATTGTTGTCTATTTATCAGAATGTAAAACAGAACACTGGTATCTAATCCCATTGTTGTCTATTTATCAGAATATAAAACAGAACACTGGTATCTAATCCCATTGTTGTCTATTTATCCGAATGTATGACAGAACACTGGTATCTAATCCCATTGTTGTCTATTTATCAGAATGTATGACAGAACACTGGTATCTAATCCCATTGTTGTCTATTTATCAGAATGTAAAACAGAACACTGGTATCTAATCTCATTGTTGTCTACTACAGTGTTGTGAGGGAGGAGCCATTAAACAATAGACACAGCGTAGCAAAGCATTTCACTGTCAAGAAACAAGGTGGTGGAGTCATGTGAACACTTCTATTGCAGAGTACCTTCTCACTGTCTCTCCCTGCCTCCATGTCTGTCAGTCTCATCCACCTAGCTCTTATTTCCCCAGTCTTTTCTTGATCAATCGTTCATCACTGACACTCTTTCTATTTTTATCTCTCTCTCTCTCTCTCTCTCTCTCTCTCTCTCTCTCTCTCTCTCTCTCTCTCTCTCTCTCTCTCTCTCTCTCTCTATTAGATAAGTAGAAACAATGGGAGGAGTTAGATTTCCTCTGACAGGATAATACTGACACAAACACACACACACACACACAAACACACACACACACAAACACACACACACACACACACACACAAACACACACACACACACAAACACACACACACACACACACTCACTCGAGAGGCTAATGAGGCTACAGCAGCACATGTGCCCTACTCCACCATTCACTCCTTCTCCCTGCCTCACTCTTCCCATCTTCTCCTCCTCTACCTCTCTCTTTTACTCTTTCACTTCACCTCGTTCAACTTCTTCTTCATAGTTCTTTCACTTACAGCACGTTTATACATTCAAACTCAAATAAAACACACATCGGACAAATGGCTTGTGCTTACACACACACACACACACACACAGATAATGAGATTACGGTGAGTGTGTGTGTTACTGCGTCACCCCGCTGAGCCAGATTAGAGACAATCACCTCAGACCAACGCACAGCCTTATACACGAACACAGAGACCCTCCTCTCTGTAACTGTCTCTGTAACTGTCTCTGTGACTGTCTCTGTGACTGTCTCTGTAACTCTCTGTAACTGTCTCTGTAACTGTCTCTGTAACTGTCTCTGTAACTGTCTCTGTAACTGTCTCTGTGACTGTCTCTGTGACTGTCTCTGTGACTGTCTCTGTGACTGTCTCTGTAACTGTCTCTGTAACTGTCTCTGTAACTGTCTCTGTAACTGTCTCTGTAACTGTCTCTGTAACTGTCTCTGTAACTGTCTCTGTCTGTTTCTCCTTTGCTCTCTCTCCTTCATTAATTCTCTCTCTCATTTCTCTCTCTCTCACAAACACACATACTCTCCTCCCCCTCCACAAACACAGTTACCCTCCTCCCCCTCCACAAACAGTCCCCCTCCACAAACACAGTTTACCCTCCTCCCCCTCCACAAACAGTCCCCCTCCACAAAAACAGTTCCCCTCCTCCCCCTCCACAAACACAGTTCCCCTCCTCCCCCTCCACAAACACAGTTCCCCTCCCCCTCCACAAACACAGTTCCCTCCCCTCCACAAACACAGTTCCCCTCCTCCCCCTCCACAAACACAGTTCCCCTCCTCCCCTTCCACAAACACAGTTCCCCTCCTCCCCTTCCACAAACACAGTTCCCCTCTCCTCCACAAACACAGTTCCCCTCCTCCCCCTCCACAAACACAGTTCCCCTCCTCCCCTTCCACAAACACAGTTCCCCTCCTCCCCTCCACAAACACAGTTCCCCTCCTCCCCCTCCACAAACACAGTTCCCCTCCTCCCCCTCCACAAACACAGTTACCCTCCTCCCCCTCCACAAACACAGTTCCCCTCCTCCCCCTCTCACCTGTGCTCTGTCCTCTGTATCAGGGCTCCATCATGGTGTATCCCCAGTTACTCCCCCTCTCTGATCTCTCTCTGGACATCCTGGTGAGGAAGAGGAGGGTGCTGCTTCTTCATCTCCTGCTGATACAACACAACATGATTGATCGGCAGATAAATATTGAACAAACTATCAACTACAAATGTGTTGATATGTAACCTGTTGCTAGGGTTACAGTAAGGTTAAGAGTCAGGGTAAATGTGTTGATATGTAACCTGTTGCTAGGGTTACAGTAAGGTTAAGAGTCAGGGTAAATGTGTTGATATGTAACTTGTTGCTAGGGTTACAGTAAGGTTAAGAGTCAGAGTAAATGTGTTATGTAACCTGTTGCTAGGGTTACAGTAAGGTTTAGAGTCAGGGTAAAGGTTAGGGTAATGGTTAAGGTTAGGGTTAATATAGTATTATTATTATATTAAAGCTTGTATAAAAGTCAGCTCTGGATAAATACTGTATATTCAGACAGAAGAAACTCTAAATCTTCTTTAAAAGTGCTTTCCTCACCATCGTAAATAAGCATGCCCCTTTCAAAAAAAAATGAACAAAGAACAGATATAGCCCTTGGTTCACTCCAGACTTGACTGCCCTTAACCAGCACAAAATCGCCCTGTGGCGTACTGCACTAGCTTCGAATAGTCCCCACGATATGCAACTTTTCAGAGAAGCCAGGAACCAATACACATAGTCAGTTAGGAAGGCAAAGGCTAGCTTTTTCAAACAGAAATTTGCATCCTGCAGCACTAATTCCAAAACGTTTTGGGACACTGGAAAGTTCATGGAGAGTAAGAACACCTCCTCCCAGCTGCCCACTGCACTGAGGCTAGGAAACACTGTCACCACTGATAAATCCACGAAAATTGGGAATTTCAATAAGCATTTCTCTACGGCTGGCCATGCTTTCTATCTGGCTACCCGTACCCCGGCCAACAGCTCTACACCCCCTGCAGCAACTTCCCCCAAACCTCCCCAGCTTCTCCTTCACCCAAATCCAGACAGCTGATGTTCTGAAAGAGTTGCAAAATCTGAATCCCTACAAATCAGCTGGGCTAGACAATCTGGACCCTCTCTTCCTAAAATTATCCACCACCATTGTTGCAACAACTATTACCAGTCTGTTCAACCTCTCTTTCATAACGTGTGAGATTCCCATAGATTGGAAAGCTGCCGCGGTCATCCCCCTCTTCAAAGGGGAGACACTCTCGTCCCAAACTGTTACAGACTGTCACGACTTCTGCCGAAAATGGTCCCTTTCTTTGTTCAGGTGGTGTTCGGCAGTCGACGTCACCGACCTTCTAGCCAGCGCTGATCCATTTTTCATTGGCTTTGTCTTGTCTTCACACCTGGTTTCAAATCCCTTCATTACATGTTGTGTATTTAACCCTCTGTTTTACCTCATGTCTTTGTCGGTGATTGTTCGTTGTAAGTATTGGTGCAGTATGTAGTAGTATGTTATGGTGATTGTTCGTTGTATGTATTGGTGCAGTATGTAGTAGTATGTTATAGTGATTGTTCGTTGTATGTATTGGTGCAGTATGTACAGTGCCTTGTGAAAGTATTCGGCCCCCTTGAACTTTGCGACCTTTTGCCACATTTCAGGCTTCAAACATAAAGATATAAAACTGTATTTTTTGTGAAGAATCAACAACAAGTGGGACACAATCATGAAGTGGAACGACATTTATTGGATATTTCAAACTTTTTTAACAAATCAAAAACTGAAAAATTGGGCGTGCAAAATTATTCAGCCCCCTTAAGTTAATACTTTGTAGAGCCACCTTTTGCTGCGATTACAGCTGTAAGTCGCTTGGGGTATGTCTCTATCAGTTTTGCACATCGAGAGACTGAATTTTTTTCCCATTCCTCCTTGCAAAACAGCTCGAGCTCAGTGAGGTTGGATGGAGAGCATTTGTGAACAGCAGTTTTCAGTTCTTTCCACAGATTCTCGATTGGATTCAGGTCTGGACTTTGACTTGGCCATTCTAACACCTGGATATGTTTATTTTTGAACCATTCCATTGTAGATTTTGCTTTATGTTTTGGATCATTGTCTTGTTGGAAGACAAATCTCCATCCCAGTCTCAGGTCTTTTGCAGACTCCATCAGGTTTTCTTCCAGAATGGTCCTGTATTTGGCTCCATCCATCTTCCCATCAATTTTAACCATCTTCCCTGTCCCTGCTGAAGAAAAGCAGGCCCAAACCATGATGCTGCCACCACCATGTTTGACAGTGGGGATGGTGTGTTCAGGGTGATGAGCTGTGTTGCTTTTACGCCAAACATAACGTTTTGCATTGTTGCCAAAAAGTTCAATTTTGGTTTCCTCTGACCAGAGCATCTTCTTCCACATGTTTGGTGTGTCTCCCAGGTGGCTTGTGGCAAACTTTAAATGACACTTTTTATGGATATCTTTAAGAAATGGCTTTCTTCTTGCCACTCTTCCATAAAGGCCAGATTTGTGCAATATATGACTGATTGTTGTCCTATGGACAGAGTCTCCCACCTCAGCTGTAGATCTCTGCAGTTCATCCAGAGTGATCATGGGCCTCTTGGCTGCATCTCTGATCAGTCTTCTCCTTGTATGAGCTGAAAGTTTAGAGGGACGGCCAGGTCTTGGTAGATTTGCAGTGGTCTGATACTCCTTCCATTTCAATATTATCGCTTGCACAGTGCTCCTTGGGATGTTTAAAGCTTGGGAAATCTTTTTGTATCCAAATCCAGCTTTAAACTTCTTCACA
>NW_024609146.1:97500-100000 GCF_018296145.1 Oncorhynchus tshawytscha
GAGGAGCTACAGTATCACAACAGAGAGGGGACAGATGGAGGAGCTACAGTATCACAACAGAGAGGAGACAGGTGGAGGAGCTACAGTATCAGAACAGAGAAGAGACAGGTGGAGGAGCTACAGTATCAGAACAGAGAAGAGACAGGTGGAGGAGCTACAGTATCAGAACAGAGAGGAGACAGGTGGAGGAGCTACAGTATCAGAACAGAGAGAACAGAGGGAGATGGAGAGAGAAGACAGAACATACTGCATGAGACTGTCAGACAACAGAGAGACAGAGAAAGAATAGTGCAGAACAGATCTCTCTGCCAGTTAGAAAGGTTTTGCTGCTCTGTGCTGCTCTCTCCTCTCCTCTCCTCTCTCCTCTCCTCTCCTCTCCTCTCCTCTCCTCTCCTCTCCTCTCCTCTCCTCTCTCCTCTCCTCTCCTCTCCTCCTCTCCTCTCCTCTCCTCTCCTCTCCTCTCCCTCTCCTCTCCTCCCCTCCCCTCTCCTCTCCTCTCCTCTCCCCTCTCCTCTCCTCTCCTCTCCTCTGCTAAAACATCATCCATTAATAATATAGACTCCACAAAGAGTCTGGGACTTCCTCTGTTTCCCTCTTCCTCTTTTAATTTGTCTTTATTTTCCTCCCTCCCTCCCTCTCTCCCTCCCTCCCTCCCTCCCAAGTCGTTCCATCCCTCCCTCCCTCTCTGCCGCCCTCCCTCCCTACCAAGTCGTTCCATCCCTCCCTCCCTCCCTCCCTCCCTCCCTCCCTCCCTCCCTCCCTACCAAGTCGTTCCCTCCCTCCCTCCCTACCAAGTCGTTCCCTCCCTCCCTCCCTACCAAGTCGTTCCCTCCCTCCCTCCCTACCAAGTCGTTCCATCCCTCCCTCCCTCTCTCCCTCTCTCCCGCCCTCCCTCCCTCCCTACCAAGTCGTTGTCTCTTTCCCTCTCCGGAGTCTCTACCCACACCATCCTGCCCTACTCTCTCACTGTCTCTCTTCCTCTCCTTCTAATATAGAGGAGGTTGAAGCTGAGGAGAGAAAGGCTCCCCCTCCCTTTCTTTTTATCTGTGTTTTCAGAAAATCAGCCTTGTTGAACCTACAGTGACCATGGCAATGAGAGGAGGTAACCTCAGCCTTGTTGAACCTACAGTGACCATGGCAATGAGAGGAGGTAACCTCAGCCTTGTTGAACCTACAGTGACCATGGCAATGAGAGGAGGTAACCTCAGCCTTGTTGAACCTACAGTGACCATGGCAATGAGAGGAGGTAACCTCAGCCTTGTTGAACCTACAGTGATCATGGCAATGAGAGGAGGTAACCTCAGCCTTGTTGAACCTACAGTGACCATGGCAATGAGAGGAGGTAACCTCAGCCTTGTTGAACCTACAGTGACCATGCAATGAGATGAGGTAACCTCAGCCTTGTTGAACCTACAGTGACCATGGCAATGAGATGAGGTCTATTCTAGTGTGTCTGTGCTACTCTGGAGACAACATGAGATCTGAACATCTACTGGAGATAGGGACTAGTGAGTGTGTGCCTCACACACACACACACACACACACACACACACACACACACACACACACACACACACACACACACACACACACACACACACACACACACACACAAACACACACACTACTGTAGTCATCTATGCAGGACAGTTATGACAGCTAATGTGGAAATGTCCTTTGTGCTTTTTCATTTTGTTTGTGTGTGGAGGGGTGTGTCTGTGTGTGGAGGGGTGTGTTTGTGTGTGGAGGGGTGTGTCTGTGTGTGGAGGGGTGTGTCTGTGTGTGGAGGGGTGTGTTTGTGTCTGTGTGTGGAGGGGTGTGTTTGTGTGTGTGTGTGGAGGGGTGTGTTTGTGTCTGTGTGTGGAGGGGTGTGTGTGTGTGGAGGGGTGTGTCTGTGTGTGGAGGGGTGTGTTTGTGTGTGGAGGGGTGTGTTTGTGTCTGTGTGTGGAGGGGTGTGTGTGTGTGGAGGGGTGTGTCTGTGTGTGGAGGGGTGTGTCTGTGTGTGGAGGGGTGTGTTTGTGTGTGGAGGGGTGTGTTTGTGTGTGGAGGGGTGTGTTTGTGTGTGGAGGGGTGTGTTTGTGTGTGGAGGGGTGTGTTTGTGTGTGGAGGGGTGTGTTTGTGTGTGTGTGTGGAGGGGTGTGTTTGTGTGTGTGTGTGGAGGGGTGTGTTTGTGTGTGGAGGGGTGTGTCTGTGTGTGGAGGGGTGTGTTTGTGTGTGGAGGGGTGTGGTTGTGTTTGGAGGGGTGTGTGTGTGTGGAGGGGTGTGGTTGTGTTTGGAGGGGTGTGTTTGTGTGTGGAGGGGTGTTTTTGCATTCATGGGTGTGTGTGTGTAAGTCTGCATTTACATGTGCGGGAAAGTGTGTGTGTGCGTATGTGTGTGTGTGTGTGTATGTATGTGTGTATGTATGTGTGTGTGTGTGTGTGTGTGTGTGTGTGTGTGTGTGTATGTGTGTGTGTGTGTGTGTGTGTGTGTATGTATGTGTGTATGTGTGTGTGTGTGT
>NW_024609146.1:105000-113816 GCF_018296145.1 Oncorhynchus tshawytscha
TATTACGGGTCTCGTCCCCGTGTGTTGTTATTACGGGTCCCGTGTGTTGTAATTACGGGTCCCGTCCCGTGTGTTGTTATTACGGGTCTCGTCCCGTGTGTTGTTATTACGGGTCTCGTCCCGTGTGTTGTTATTACGGGTCTTGTCCCGTGTGTTGTTATTACGGGTCTTGTCCCGTGTGTCGTTATTACGGGTCTCGTCCCGTGTGTTGTTATTACGGGTCCCGTGTGTTGTTGTTACGGTTCTCGTCCCGTGTGTTGTTATTACGGGTCTCGTCCCGTGTGTCGTTATTATGGGTCTCGTCCCGTGTGTTGTTGTTACGGGTCTCATCCCGTGTGTTGTTATTACGGGTCTCGTCCCGTGTGTTGTTGTTACGGGTCTCATCCCGTGTGTTGTTATTTCGGGTCTCGTCCCGTGTGTTGTTGTTACGGGTCTCGTCCCATGTGTTGTTATTACGGGTCTCGTCCCGTGTGTCGTTATTACGGGTCCCGTGTGTCGTTATTACGGGTCTCGTCCCGTGTGTCGTTATTACGGGTCTCGCCCCGTGTGTCGTTATTACGGGTCTCGTCCCGTGTGTCGTTATTACGGGTCTCATCCCGTGTGTCGTTATTACGGGTCTCGTCCCGTGTGTCGTTATTACGGGTCTCATCCCGTGTGTCGTTATTACGGGTCTCCTCCCGTGTGTCGTTATTACGGGTCTCGTCCCGTGTGTCGTTATTATGGGTCTCGTCCCATGTGTTGTTATTACAGGTCCCGTGTGTTGTTATTACGGGTCCCGTCCCGTGTGTTGTTATTACGGGTCTTGTCCCGTGTGTTGTTATTACGGGTCTCGTCCCGTGTGTCGTTATTACGGGTCTCGTCCCGTGTGTCGTTATTACGGGTCTCGTCTCGTGTGTCGTTATTACGGGTCTCGTCCCGTTTGTTGTTATTACGGGTCTTGTGTGTTGTTATTACAGGTCTCGTCCCGTGTGTTGTTTTTACGGGTCTCGTCCCGTGTGACGTTATTACGGGTCTCGTCCCGTGTGTTGTTGTTACGGGTCTCGTGTGTTGTTATTACGGGTCTCGTCCCGTGTGTTGTTATTACGGGTCTCGGCCCCGTGTGTCGTTATTACAGGTCTCGTCCCGTGTGTCGTTATTACAGGTCTCGTCCCGTGTGTCGTTATTACGGGTCTCGTCCCGTGTGTCGTTATTACGGGTCTCGTCTCGTCCCGTGTGTTGTTGTTACGGGTCTCGTGTGTTGTTATTACGGGTCCCGTCCCGTGTGTTGTTATTACGGGTCTCGTCCCGTGTGTTGTTATTTTGGGTCTCGTCCGTGTGTCGTTGTTACGGGTCTCGTCCCGTGTGTCGTTATTACTGGTCTCATCCTGTGTCGTTATTACGGGTCTCATCCCGTGTGTCGTTATTACGGGTCTCGTCCCGTGTGTCGTTATTACGGGTCTCGTCCCGTGTGTTGTTATTACGGGTCCCGTGTGTCATTGTTACCGGTCTCGTCCCGTGTGTCGTTATTACGGGTCTCATCCCGTGTGTCGTTATTACGGGTCCCGTGTGTCGTTATTACGGGTCTCGTCCCCGTGTGTGTCGTTATTACGGGTCCCGTGTGTCGTCATTACGGGTCTCGTCCCGTGTGTGTCGTTATTACGGGTCTCGTCCCGTGTGTCGTTATTACGGGTCCCGTGTGTCATTGTTACCGGTCTCGCCCCGTGTGTCGTTATTACGGGTCTCGTCGTCCCGTGTGTCGTTATTACGGGTCCCGTGTGTCGTTATTACGGGTCTCGTCCCGTGTGTGTCGTTATTACGGGTCCCGTGTGTCGTTATTACGGGTCTCGTCCCGTGTGTGTCGTTATTACGGGTCTCGTCCCGTGTGTTTACTAGAGGTTTAACTTCACTCTTTTGTTTGGATTATACATCCCTGTGTTGTTGTATTTGCGTGTCACGTTCGTTGAATGGAGGAGACCAAGGCGCAGCGTGATTAGAATACATACTTTTTAATGAAGACGAAGAACACTTAACAAACCGAACGTGACGCTATAAAATACTAGTGCAGACACAGGCAACTAGACATAGACAATAACCCACCAAATACCCAAAGAAGATGGCTGCCTAAATATGGTTCCCAATCAGAGACAACGATAAACAACTGCCTCTAATTGAGAACCAATCTAGGCAACCATAGACCTACATAAACACCTAGATGGTACACAACCCCATAAACCTACAAAACCCCTAGACGCTACTAAAACACATACATCACCCATGTCACACCCTGACCTAACCAAAACAATAAAGAAAACAAAGAATAGTAAGGTCAGGACGTGACAATGAGTTTGTGTTGGGCTTCTTCCAATGAAAAAAAACACACACACACACACACAGAAACTAAACACACACACAGAAAGTAAACACACACAGAAAGTAAACACACACAGAAACTAAACACACACCGAAAGTAACAACTAACTAACAACCTGCCTCACAATAGCAGACCACGTGTAACCATGCCAGCCCAGGACCTCCACATCCGGCTTCTTCCTCTCTGGGATCGTTTGAGACCAGCCACCAGGACAAAGAATAAAACTATGGGTTTGCACAAACAAAGAACCAACTTCAGTGGGCAAATGATCCCCTTCGATGGCCACTGGCACGCTGGAGAAGTGTGAAACCCGGTTTCAACTGTTCCAGGCAGATGGCAGACGCCTGTATGGTCTTGTGTGGGTGAGCGGTTTGCACTAATATATAGAGTTCCCCGTGGTGGCGGTGGGGTTATGGTATGGTCAGGCATAAACTACAGACAATGAATACAATTACATTTTATCGATGGCAATTTGAATGCACAGAGACACCATGACAACATCCTGAGGCCCATCGTCGTGCCAGTCATCCGCCGCCATCACCTCATGTTGCAGCATGATTACGCACGGACCCATGTCGTAAGGATCTGTACACAATACCTGGAAGCTGAAAACGTCCCAGTTCTTCCATGGGCTGCATACTCACCAGACATGTCACCCATTGAGCATGTTTGGGATGCTCTGGACCGCCGTGTACGACAGCGTGTTTCAGTTCCAGCCAATATCCAGGGACTTCACACAGCCGTTGAAGAGGAGTGGGACAGCATTCCACAGGCTACAACCAACAGCCTGATTAACTCTATGTGAAGGAGATGTGTTGTGCTGCCTGAGGCAAATGGTGGTCACACCAGATGCTGACTGGTTTTCTGATCCACGCCCCTACTTGGTGCATCGGTACCACTTTCCGTGCGGTAGCAGAGACAACAGTCTATAACTTGGGTGGCTGGAGTCTTTGACCATGTTTAGGGCTTTCCACTGACACCACCTGGTACAGAGGTCCTGGACGGCAGGGAGCCTGGCCCCAGTGATGTACTGGGCTTTCCACTGACACCACCTGGTACAGAGATCCTGGACGGCAGGGAGCTTGGCCCCAGTGATGTACTGGGCTTTCCACTGACACCACCTGGTACAGAGGTCCTGGACGGCAGGGAGCTTGGCCCCAGTGATGTACTGGGCTTTCCACTGACACCACCTGGTACAGAGGTCCTGGACGGCAGGGAGCTTGGTCCCAGTGATGTGCTGGGCTTTCCACTGACACCGCTGGTACAGAGGACCTGGACGGCAAGGAGCTTGGCCCCAGTGATGTACAGGGCCGTACGCACTACCCTCTGTAGGGCCTTGCACTCGAATGATAAGCAGTTGCCGTACCAGGCGGTGATGCAGCCAATCAAAATGCTCTCAATGGTGCAGCTGTAGAACTTTGAGGATCTTACGACCATGTCAAATGTTTTCAGCCTCCTGAGGGTGGAGAGGTGGTGTCGTGCCCTCTTCATGACTGTGTTGGTGTGTGAGGACCATGTCAAATGTTTTCAGCCTCCTGAGGGTGGAGAGGTGGTGTCGTGCCCTCTTCATGACTGTGTTGGTGTGTGAGGACCATGTCAAATCTTTTCAGCCTCCTGAGGGGGGAGAGGTGGTGTCGTGCCCTCTTCATGACTGTGTTGGTGTGTGAGGACCATGTCAAATCTTTTCAGCCTCCTGAGGGGGAGAGGTGGTGTCGTGCCCTCTTCATGACTGTGTTGGTGTGTGAGGACCATGTCAAATCTTTTCAGCCTCCTGAGGGGGAGAGGTGGTGTCGGGCCCTCTTCATGACTGTGTTGGTGTGTGAGGACCATGTCAAATCTTTTCAGCCTCCTGAGGGGGAGAGGTGGTGTCGTGCCCTCTTCATGACTGTGTTGGTGTGTGAGGACCATGTCAAATCTTTTCAGCCTCCTGAGGGGGAGAGGTGGTGTCGGGCCCTCTTCATGACTGTGTTGGTGTGTGAGGACCATGTCAAATCTTTTCAGCCTCCTGAGGGGGAGAGGTGGTGTCGTGCCCTCTTCATGACTGTGTTGGTGTGTGAGGACCATGTCAAATCTTTTCAGCCTCCTGAGGGGGAGAGGTGGTGTCGGGCCCTCTTCATGACTGTGTTGGTGTGTGAGGACCATGTCAAATCTTTTCAGCCTCCTGAGGGGGGAGAGGTGGTGTCGTGCCCTCTTCATGACTGTGTTGGTGTGTGAGGACCATGTCAAATCTTTAGTGATGTGTAGGCCAGGAACTTGAAGGTCTCCACTAAAAGCCCTGTTGTGTGTGTGCGTGTGTATATGTATATATATATATATATTCTACAGCCCTGCTGTAGGGATGGCTGGGAAATGTGATTTCCCACTAAAAGCCACAATAAACTATCAGTCATGAATTGTTAAATAATTTTTTTTATAGAAACATACTGAGTCACTGGTTACCTCCCAAATGGCACCCTATATAGGGCACTACTTCTGAACAGGATTCATAGAGCTGTGGTCAGATATAGGGCACTAAGTAGTGAATAGTGTGCCATGTTTTTTTTTTTACTACACCTCTGGTCTGTTCTGTCGCTAACCAAAAGACTACACACACAGACACACACAAACACACATACACTGAAACAGACAGACAGGCAGGCAGACTTCACATAGACAAAGATGTATAGTCACGTGATTTTCGGGAGCGACAACTTCTAAAAATTGGATTCCGGCGACGCCTTCCTGAATTGTTGCAGCGGGGCAGGAGTAGTCTGTTGACTAGCGAGGCAGGAGTAGTCTGTTGACTAGCGAGGCAGGAGTAGTCTGTTGACTAGCGAGGCAGGAGTAGTCTGTTGACTAGCGAGGCAGGAGTAGTCTGTTGACTAGCGAGGCAGGAGTAGTCTGTTGACTAGCGAGGCAGGAGTAGTCTGTTGACTAGCGA
The DNA here is from genome assembly GCF_018296145.1 of Oncorhynchus tshawytscha. Taxonomy (NCBI): domain Eukaryota; kingdom Metazoa; phylum Chordata; class Actinopteri; order Salmoniformes; family Salmonidae; genus Oncorhynchus; species Oncorhynchus tshawytscha. Next base: position 110,271 of record NW_024609146.1, read on the forward strand.
GGCAGGAGTAGTCTGTTGACTAGCGAGGCACGACGGAAAAAACATTGTAGCTTTGTTTGTTTCATGTATCCTGTAGTTAGGCTGTACACTGAGTGTACAAAACATTAAGAACGCAAGCTCTTTCCATGACTTAGACTGACCAGGTGAATCCAGGTGAAAGCTATGATCCCTTATTGATGTCACTTCCACTTTAAGAGATAGATGAAGGGGAGGAGACGGGTTAAAGAAGGTTTTGTAAACCTTGAGACATGGATTATGTATGTAGGCATTCAGAGAGTGAATGGGCAAGACATGAAATGTAAGTGACATTGAACAGGGTATGGTAGTAGGTGCCAGGCGCACCGGTTTGTTTCAAGACCTGCAACACTGCTGGGTTTTTCACACTCAACTGTTTCCCGTGTGTTCCAGAATGTACCACGCAAAGGACATCCAGTCAACTTGACACAGCTGTGGGAAGCATCGTAGTCAACATGGGCCAGCATCCCTGTGGAACGCTTTCGAGTCCATGCCCGGACGAATTTAGGCTGTTCTGAGGCTAGCCTGGCCTACTGGTGTGACAACTGGATAATGTCTTTATTTATTCGTTTGCAAACTTAAAAGAAACGCGTTTGGGACATGGAAATGGGCTAGCAGACCAGTCATTTCGTGTTTATTATATGACCCAGCCCTGAATGACTATTTTGTCGTCACACTGACTGAATACGTTTCACGGTATGTTGGGCTGTAAAATAATATGCACACTAGGCTACTTTTAGAGCCTAATATTCTAAACTAATGTCTGTCCCTCGACTGATCAGTCCGTGGTTCATTCCGACCTCTCTTACCGGTTACCGTTAACCCCTGTCTAATCCAGTGTTTTGCGCTCAGGGCGGGCCATCCCGACTCCCAACCGTCTTTGACAACACGGAATTTCCATTTCCACCACAAACCGAAACAGGGTAAAGAAAAATAAACACTCACCTCCGACATGGGAAAGAGGCGTTCTTAGATCTCTAATCCATTCCGTTAATCCAGATACACCGACACGCGCAAGGTTTTCCAGTTCAAATGTGAGGCAGCTCCGGTGGAGTCTAGTCCCAAGGCAGGTGCGTGCACGGGAAAAGCGCGACATTAATCTTCACTCACTCAACAAGGCTTACCTCCCTCCCTCCCTCTTTCTCTCTCTCTCTCTTTGTCTGTCTCTGTCTCTCTGTCTTTCTCTCACACACACAATAACAAACAAACAGAAAGAGAAAAGATAAGACATCAATGTAGTTATTTAGCCTCCAAATAGACTGTGCTCTAGTGTTGTCGGTGTGTGTGGTGATTGATGGTGATGGGTGGGTGTGCTGTGAATGTAAATGCAGAGCCAACTACTCCATGTCTGGTCAGGGTCCAGCAGTGAGATACAGTCACCCACCAACCCTGGAGAGATACAGTCACCCACCAACCCTGGAGAAATACAGTCACCCACCAACCCTGGAGAGATACAGTCACCCTCCAACCCTGGAGAGATACAGTCACCCACCAACCCTGGAGAAATACAGTATGGAAACTAATTTTATAACCTATGCCTACTACAACAATCCAATGCTTTTACACGTTATGGGGTGTAGTGAACGAGTGCACACTTCGAGAAGCAGGAAAGACATTTGGGACACGGACCCAGACCCGAGGATCTCCAAATTGACATTTGTCAAAGGGAGCCAACACATTCTGTGGTGCTCTATTCTGGAATATTAACTGGCGTTTGTCGCCCCCTGGTGGAAAGAACGTAATTTAATCGTTCTCTCTATATTTCTGTGCATTTTGTACCTCGCAGCACACCGTACAAATATTCAAAGTTAAACGCTTATATTACCATTCTTCTAGCAGCAGGATAATATGTTGGCAGCACAACAGCATATTATTTTTTTCGAAATAAAAATATGAATAATAAAAAAATATATATATAGATATATATTTTATTCTAATTAAGAGTCCCCCTGAAAGGACAAGCTCGAATTTGAGAATATCTATTATTGTAGCACTGTAGTTCAATACAACTGTTTTTCACAGCATTGCACCACTTTGAAACAAATACATGGATCATTTGACATTGTTGAAACCTGTTGTGTAGGTCAGTGGTGTCATGGTGCCTGGAGAAGTGGGTATACAGTACTCTAATTTAGCAAAACATTTTCCAAACGGCCCAGAGAAGGAAAGGCACCCTGTGTGAAAAGTATGAGAAACAGTGATACACTCTGAATGACTAAAATGATGAATCCCATATTGGTCTTTCATAGTCAGACCAACCCAAGCTGTACTGTTCAGTAGGATAATAGTAGACCAACCCAAGCTGTACTGTTCAGTAGGATAATAGTAGACCAACCCAAGCTGTACTGTTCAGTAGGATAATAGTAGACCAACCCAAGCTGTACTGTTCAGTAGGATAATAGTAGACCAACCCAAGCTGTACTGTTCAGTAGGATAATAGTAGACCAACCCAAGCTGTACTGTTCAGTAGGATAATAGTAGACCAACCCAAGCTGTACTGTTCAGTAGGATAATAGTAGACCAACCCAAGCTGTACTGTTCAGTAGGATAATAGTAGACCAACCCAAGCTGTACTGTTCAGTAGGATAATAGTAGACCAACCCAAGCTGTACTGTTCAGTAGGATAATAGTAGACCAACCCAAGCTGTACTGTTCAGTAGGATAATAGTAGACCAACCCAAGCTGTACTGTTCAGTAGGATAATAGTAGACCAACCCAAGCTGTACTGTTCAGTAGGATAATAGTAGACCAACCCAAGCTGTACTGTTCAGGTAGTAGACCCAAGCTGTACTGTTCAGTAGGATAATAGTAGACCAACCCAAGCTGTACTGTTCAGTAGGATAATAGTAGACCAACCCAAGCTGTACTGTTCAGTAGGATAATAGTAGACCAACCCAAGCTGTACTGTTCAGTAGGATAATAGTAGACCAACCCAAGCTGTACTGTTCAGTAGGATAATAGTAGACCAACCCAAAGCTGTACTGTTCAGTAGGATAATAGTAGACCAACCCAAGCTGTACTGTTCCCAGTAGGATAATAGTAGACCAACCCAAGCTGTACTGTTCAGTAGGATAATAGTAGACCACCCAAGCTGTACTGTTCAGTAGGATAATAGTAGACCAACCCACTGTTTAGGATAATAGTAGACCTAGTACTATTGTTGACCTTTAATTAGAAACTGCAGAAAATAAGTATATTAGCACATTTTTGGAGTAGCAGTTTTAACAGAAAAACCAATTGTTTAAGTTCAGAGTTTATATAGTACAGACACCTAGCACTATTGTTGGATTAGCAGTGTTTATATAGTACAGACACCTAGCACTATTGTTGGATTAGCAGTGTTTATATAGTACAGACACCTAGCACTATTGTTGTATTAGCAGTGTTTATATAGTACAGGCACCTACACTATTGTTGGATTAGCAGTGTTTATATAGTACAGGCACCTACACTATTGTTGGATTAGCAGTGTTTATATAGTACAGACACCTAGCACTATTGTTGGATTAGCAGTGTTTATATAGTACAGAC
>NW_024609147.1:0-7500 GCF_018296145.1 Oncorhynchus tshawytscha
TTGCAAGAGCACAAACACATCTGGGACAGGCTAGCACTGTAGTGTGTTGGCCCCTAACCCTGTGTGTGTTTCTCTCTTCCTCTCTCTTCCTTTCGCTCTCTTCCTTCCTCTTCCCCTCTCTCTTCCTCTTCCCCTCTCTCGCGCTCTTCCTCTTCCTCTCGCTTCCTCTTCCTCTCTCAATTCAATTCAAGGGGCTTTATTGGCATGGGAAACATGTTAACATTGCCAAAGAAAGTGAGGTAGATAATATACAAAAGTGAAATCAACAGTCTCTCTCTCTCTCTCTTCCTCCCCCCCGCCCCCCAGGGAGGTTACTTCCCTGAGCATGTGAAGTCTATGAGCAGTCTGAGATGGCTGAAACTCAACAGGACCGGCCTGTGTTATCTGCCAGAGGAGGTGGCTGCACTGCAGAAACTGGTGAGTACAGACTGTGATGTGTAGGGCCGCCATTTAGTCCACTACAGAACCTGGTGAGTCCACTACAGAACCTGGTGAGTACAGACTGTGATGTACAGACTGTGGGTGACCCCATTTAGTCCACTACAGGAACTGGTGAGTACAGACTGTGGTGTGTAGGGCCTATTTAGTCCACTTCAGGAACTGGTGAGTACAGACTGTGGTGTGTAGGGCCGACCCCATTTAGTCCACTACAGGAACTGGTGAATACAGACTGTGATGTGTAGGGCCGACCCCATTTAGTCCACTACAGGAACTGGTGAGTACAGACTGTGATGTAGGACCGCATGTGTTGATTGTTGCCTGATTACACATGGAAGTAGACCTATAGACTACCTGATTACACAGAGAAGTAGACCTATACTACCTGGCCCTGATTACACATGGAAGTAGACCTATAGACTACCTGATTACACATGGAAGTAGACCTATAGACTACCTGATTACACATGGAAGTAGACCTATATACTACCTGGCCCTGATTACACATGGAAGTAGACCTATAGACTACCTGATTACACATGGAAGTAGACCTATATACTACCTGGCCCTGATTACACATGGAAGTAGACCTATATACTACCTGGCCCTGATTACACATGGAAGTAGACCTATAGACTACCTGATTACACATAGAAGTAGACCTATAGACTACCTGATTACACATAGAAGTAGACCTATAGACTACCTGATTACACATAGAAGTAGACCTATAGACTACCTGATTACACAGAGAAGTAGACCTATAGACTACCTGATTACACAGAGAAGTAGACCTATAGACTACCTGATTACACAGAGAAGTAGACCTATAGACTGCCTGGCCCTGATTACACATGGAAGTAGACCTATAGACTACCTAATTACACAGAGAAGTAGACCTATAGACTACCTGATTACACATAGAAGTAGACCTATAGACTACCTGATTACACAGAGAAGTAGACCTATAGACTACCTGATTACACATGGAAGTAGACCTATAGACTACCTGATTACACATGGAAGTAGACCTATAGACTACCTGATTACACAGAGAAGTAGACCTATAGACTACCTGATTACACATAGAAGTAGACCTATAGACTACCTGGCCCTGATTACACATGGAAGTAGACCTATAGACTACCTGATTACACATGGAAGTAGACCTATAGACTACCTGATTACACATAGAAGTAGACCTATAGACTACCTGATTACACATGGAAGTAGACCTATAGACTACCTGATTACACAGAGAAGTAGACCTATAGACTACCTGATTACACATAGAAGTAGACCTATAGACTACCTGGCCCTGATTACACATGGAAGTAGACCTATAGACTACCTGATTACACATGGAAGTAGACCTATAGACTACCTGATTACACATGGAAGTAGACCTATAGACTACCTGATTACACGTGGAAGTAGGTTTATAAATGTGTCCGTTTTGGGATCTGATAGTTCTTCTGATTTGGCTCAACTCTCCACCACTAATGAGAAGGTTTTCTTCACCTCAATCAGCAAGTAAATCAAGTCTGTTTTTATAGCTATTGAGAATGATTAGTTCCTCAACGTTGTGTGTGTGCCTCAGTGTGTGTGTGTGTGTGTGTGCCTCAGTGTGTGTGTGTGTGTGTGTGTGTGTGTGTGCCTCAGTGTGTGTGTGCCTCAGTGTGTGTGCCTCAGTGTGTGTGTGCCTCAGTGTGTGTGTGCCTCAGTGTGTGTGTGTGTGTGTGCCTCTGTGTGTGTGTGTGTGTGTGTGTGTGTGTGCCTCTGTGTGTGTGTGCCTGTGTGTGTGTGCCTCAGTGTGTGTGTGCCTGTGTGTGTGTGTGCCTCAGTGTGTGTGTGCCTCAGTGTGTGTGTGTGCCTCAGTGTGTGTGTGCCTCAGTGTGTGTGTGTGCCTCAGTGTGTGTGTGTGCCTCAGTGTGTGTGTGTGTGTGCCTCAGTGTGTGTGTGTGCCTCAGTGTGTGTGTGCCTCAGTGTGTGTGTGTGCCTCAGTGTGTGTGTGCCTCAGTGTGTGTGTGTGCCTCAGTGTGTGTGTGTGTGCCTCAGTGTGTGTGTGCCTCAGTGTGTGTGTGTGCCTCAGTGTGTGTGTGTGTGCCTGTGTGTGTGTGTGTGTGCCTCAGTGTGTGTGTGTGTGTGTGTGCCTCAGTGTGTGTGTGTGTGTGTGTGTGCCTCAGTGTGTATGAACTCTGTACTGTCAATCTGTCCTCAGGAACATCTGTCTGTGAGTCACAACAGCCTGACTACTCTACATGTGTGTGTGCCTCAGTGTGTGTGTGTGTGTGCCTCAGTGTGTGTGTGTGTGTGTGTGTGTGTGTGTGTGTGTGCCTCAGTGTGTGTGTGTGTGTGTGCCTCAGTGTGTGTGAACTCTGTACTGTCGATCTGTCCTCAGGAACATCTGTCTGTGAGTCACAACAGCCTGACTACTCTACATGTGTGTGTGCCTCAGTGTGTGTGTGTGTGTGTGTGTGTGTGTGTGTGTGTGTGTGTGCCTCAGTGTGTGTGAACTCTGTACTGTCGATCTGTCCTCAGGAACATCTGTCTGTGAGTCACAACAGCCTGACTACTCTACATGGAGAACTGTCCAGCCTGCCGAACCTCAGGGTAACTACACACACACACACACACACACACACACACACACACACACACACACACACACACACACACACACACACACTCTCGCTTTCTGAGATGGGTTCAGGTGTGGAAAGGTCAACTTTGTTTCATGTTTTTAAGGCGGTGGTTGCCCGGGCCAACAACCTGAAGAACTCTGGAGTTCCTGATGACATCTTTCAGCTGGACGACCTCTCAGTCCTGGTGAGGAGATCTGTCTGTCTGTGTGTCTGTCTGTCTGTCTGGATGACCTCAGTCCTGGTGAGGAGATCTGTCTGTCTGTGTGTCTCTCTTTCGAGATATCCTTCTCTCTCCATCTCTCTTTCTTTCTTTCTTTCCAGATATCCTTCTGTCTCCATCTCTCTCCAGATAGTCTGTGGTAATTGCCCATTAATCATAGAACAGTCTGTTCATGATCTGTTTTGTATGTTATTCAACATTCTACTGATGTTCTGCGTTCTACTGATGTTCTATGTCATTCTGTGTTCTTCAGGACCTGAGCTTCAACCAGCTGACTGAGATCCCCGAGACCTGGAGAACTCCAAGAACATGCTGGTGCTCAACCTCAGCCACAACAGGTAGAACCTCTAACAGGTGGCATACATGCCTTATAACCTCTACTAACAACCTCAGCCACAACAGGTAGAACCTCTTATAATATGTTATAACAGGTGACTAACAGGCCTTATAACCTCTAATAACAACCTCAGCCACAACAGGTAGAAACTCTAACCTCTAACAACAACCTCAGCCACAACAGGTAGAACCTCTTATAATATGTCATAACAGGTGACTAACAGGCCTTATAACCTCTACTAACAACCTCAGCCACAACAGGTAGAACCTCTTATAATATGTTATAACAGGTGACTAACAGGCCTTCTAACCTCTACTAACAACCTCAGCCACAACAGGTAGAACCTCTTATAATATGTTATAACAGGTCACTAACAGGCCTTATAACCTCTAATAACAGGCGACTAACAGGCCTTATAACTTAAGCTATAACAGGATATAAATATATCATACATACAGAGCCTTCTGAAAGTATTCAGACCCCTTGACTTTTACCGCATTTTGTTACGTTACGGCCTTATTTTAAAATGAATTAAATATTATTTTGTCTCTTACACACAATACCCTATAATGACATCACAATACCCTATAATGACATCACAATACCCTATAATGACATCACAATGCCCTATAATGACATCACAATGCCGTATAATGACATCACAATACCCTATAATGACATCACAATGCCCTATAATGACATCACAATGCCCTATAAGGACATCACAATGCACTATAAGGACATCACAACACCCTATAATGACATCACAATACCCTATAAGGACAAAGTGAATACAGGTTTTTAGAACTGTTTGCAATCTATTAAAAATAAAGAACTGAAATGCCTTCTTTACATCAGTATTCCGACTCTTTGCTATGAGACGGGAAATGAAGCTCAAGTGCTTCCTGTTTCCGTTGATCATCCTTGAGATGTTTCTACAACTGGATTCTGTGGTCTGATGAAACCAAGATTGAACTTTTTGGCCTGAATGTCAAGCGTTACATCTGGAGGAAACCTGGCACCATCCCTACGGTGAAGCATGGTGGTGGCAGCATCATGCTGTGGGGATGTTTTTCAGCAGCAGGGACTGGGAGACTAGTCAGGGTCGAGGGAAAGATGAACAGAGCAAAGTACAAAGAGATCTTGATGTAAACCTGCTCCAGACCTCAGACAGTGTTCCAAGGTTCACCTTCCAACAGGACAACGACCCTAAGCACACAGCCAAGACAACGCAGGTGTGGCTTCGGGATAAGTCTCTGAATGTCCTTGACTGGACCAGCCAGAGCCCAAACTTGAACTCGATCAAACATCTCTGGAGAGACCTGAAAATAGCTGTGCAGCATTGCTCCCCATCCAACCTGACAGAGCTTGAGAGGATCTGCAGAGAAGAATGGGAGAAAATCCTAAATACAGGTGTGCCAAGCTTGTAGAACCATACCCAAGAAGACTTGAGGCTGTAATCACTGCCAAAGGTGCTTTAACAAAGTACTGAGTAAAGGGTCAGAATACCTATGTATATGTGATATTTCAGTGTTTTATTTGTAAATATTAGCAAACATGAATAAAAACCAGTTTTTGCTTTTGTCATTATGGGGTATTGTGTGTAGATCGACTAGGTGGAAAAAACAATTGAATTCATTTGAAAATAAGGCTGTAACGTGAAAAAGTCAAGGGGTCTGAATACTTTCCGAAGGCACTGTATCGTAGATTATTCTCCTCCTCCGAGCATCAATGCCATCCCTAACCAGTTGTTTATCAACCTGCCTTATAACCTAATACCGACCCGACCCTCCTCCTCCTCCTCCTCCCAGCATCGATGCCATCCCTAACCAGTTGTTTATCAACCTGCCTTATAACCTAATACCGACCCTCCTCCTCCTCCTCCTCCCAGCATCGATGCCATCCCTAACCAGTTGTTTATCAACCTGCCTTATAACCTAATACCGACCCTCCTCCTCCTCCTCCCAGCATCGATGCCATCCCTAACCAGTTGTTTATCAACCTGCCTTATAACCTAATACCGACCCTCCTCCTCCTCCTCCCAGCATCGATGCCATCCCTAACCAGTTGTTTATCAACCTGCCTTATAACCTAATACCGACCCTCCTCCTCCCAGCATCGATGCCATCCCTAACCAGTTGTTCATCAACCTGACTGACCTGCTGTACCTGGACCTGAGTGACAACAAGCTGGACAGCCTCCCCCCTCAGATGAGACGCCTCGTCCACCTGCAGACCCTCATCCTGAACAACAATCCCCTGATGCACGCCCAGCTACGGTACGAAGCTTTATAACACATTATAACCATCTGAAGAATGCACGCCCAGCTATGGTACCAAGCATTATAACACATTATAACCATCTGAAGAATGCACGCCCAGCTATGGTACCTCACATTATAACACATTATAACCATCTGAAGAATGTACGCCCAGCTATGGTACCAAGCATTATAACACATTATAACCATCTGAAGAATGCACGCCCAGCTATGGTACCAAGCATTATAACACATTATAACCATCTGAAGAATGCACGCCCAGCTATGGTACCAAGCATTATAACACATTATAACCATCTGAAGAATGCACGCCCAGCTACGGTACCAAGCATTATACACATTATAACCATTATACCAAGCATTATAACACATTATAACCATCTGAAGAATGCACGCCCAGCTACGGTACCACACATTATAACCCCTTGAGTTGCACTTAGCTATGGTACGAGACTTTATAACATGATATAACCCCCTGAGGCACGCCCAGCTACTGTACAAAGCTTTATAACACATTATAACACCTAATACACATTATAACCCCTGCTGCACACCCAGCTATATGGTTTATAACACCTTAATACACATTATAACCCCTGATCTACGCCAGCTATAATATGAAGGTTTATAACACCCTGATACCAGCTATAATGATGCACACCCAGCTATGATAGGTTTATAACACCTTAATACACATTATAACCCCTGATGCACGCCCAGCTATAATATGAAGGTTTATAACCCCCTGATGCACGCCCAGCTATAATATGAAGGTTTATAACCCCTGATACACATTATAACCCCAGCTATAATATGAAGGTTTATAACCCCTGATGCATAACAGCTATAATACACAGGTTTTATAACCCCCTGATGCACACCCCAGCTATAATATGAAGGTTTATAACACCTTAATACACATTATAACCCCTGATGCACGCCCAGCTATAATATGAAGGTTTATAACCCCCTGATGCACGCCCAGCTATAATATGAAGGTTTATAACACCTTAATACACATTATAACCCCCTGATGCACGCCCAGCTATAATATGAAGGTTTATAACCCCTGATGCACGCCCAGCTATAATATGAAGGTTTATAACACCTTAATACACATTATAACCCCTGATGCACGCCCAGCTTTAATATGAAGGTTTATAACACCTTAATACACATTATAACCCCTGATGCACGCCCAGCTATAATATGAAGTTTATAACACCTTAATTTATAACCCCCTGATGCACGCCCAGCTATAACATGAAGGTTTATAACCCCCTGATGCACGCCCAGCTATAATATGAAGGTTTATAACACCTTAATACACATTATAACCCCTGATGCATGCCCAGCTATATGAAGGTTTATAACCCCCTGATGCACGCCCAGCTATAATATGAAGGTTTATAACCCCCTGATGCATGCCCAGCTATAATATGAAGGTTTATAACCCCCTGATGCACGCCCAGCTATAATATGAAGGTTTATAACCCCCGATGCACGCCCAGCTATAATATGAAGGTTTATAACCCCCTGATGCACGCCCAGCTATAATATGAAGGTTTATAACCCCTGA
>NW_024609147.1:10000-20000 GCF_018296145.1 Oncorhynchus tshawytscha
CTCTGTCTAGACCTGGTCTGTTGTGACAGTAGGTCATCTGGGTAGACCTGGATCTGTTCTGTCTGTGTCTCTGTCTGGTCTGTCTCGGTAGTCTCTGTCTGTGTCTCTGATCTGTCTGGGGACAGTAGGTCATCTGTCTGTCTGGATCTGTCTGGGGTCTGTCATCTGGATAGACCTGGATCTGTCTGGGGTCTGTGTCATCTCTCTCTGTCTGTCTCTGGGGTCTGTGTCATCTGTCTAGACCTGGTCTGTTGTCTGTCTGTCTGTCTGTCTGTCTGTCTGATCTGTTGGGGACTGTCTGTCATCTGTCTGTCCTGTCTGTCTGGGGTCTGTCTGTCTCTGAATCTGTCAGTGTCATCTGATCTGTCTGTCAGTGTCATCTGTCTGTCTGTGATCTGTCTGTCAGTGTCTCTGTCTGTCTGTGTCTCTGTCTGTCTGTGTCCTGGATCTGTTTTTTGTCTCTGTCATCTGTCTGTTGATCTCTAGGTCTGTGTCTCTGTCTGTCTGTTGTCTCTCTCTCTGTCTGTGTCTCTGTCTGTCTGTCTGTCTCTCTCTCTCTGTCTGTCTGTGTCTCTGGGTAGACCTGTCTGTTGGGGACTGTAGGTCATCTGGGTAGACCTGGATCTGTTGGGGTCTGGTGTCTGTAGACCTGTCTGTCTGTCTGTCTGTCTGTCTGTCTGTCTGTTGGGGACTCTGTCTCATCTGTCCTGGATCTGTCTGGACAGTAGGTCATCTGGGTAGACCTGGATCTGTCTGGTCTACAGGTGTCTGATCTGTCTGGTGACTCTGTCTGTGTCTGTCTGTCTGTCTGACCTGGATCTGTTGTCTGTGTCATCTGTCTGTTGTGTCTCTCTGGTCATCTGTAGACCTGGATCTGTTGGGGTCTGTCTGTCTGTATCTGTCCGACCTGGATCTGTTCTGTCAGTCTGTCTCTCTCTCTCCTGGATCTGTCTGTCTGTCTGTCTGTCTGTCTGTCTGTCTGTCTCTGTCTGTCTGTGTAGACCTCTGTCTGTCTGTGTCTCTGTCTGTCATCTGTGTAGACCTGTCTGTCTGGGACAGTAGATCATCTGTCTAGTCTGGTCTCTGTCTGTCTGTGTCTCTGTCTGTCTGGATTTGTTTGGACTGTCTGTGTCATCTGGGTAGACCTGTCTGTGTCTCTGTCTGTCTGTCTGTAGGACATCTGTCTGTAGTTGATCTGTCTGTCTGTCTGTGTCTGGGTAGACCTGGATCTGTTGTCTCTGGGTCAGTCTGTGTCTCTGATCTGTCTGTGTCTCTCTCTGTCTGTCTGGATCTGTTGGGTTCAGTCTGTCTGTCTGTCTGTCTGTCTGTCTGTCTGTCTGTCTGTCTGTCTGTTGTCTGTCTGTCTCTCTGTCTCTCTGTCTCTCTGTCTCTCTGTCTGTCTGTCTCTCTATGTCTGTCTGTCTGTCTCTCTGTCTCTCTGTCTGTCTGTCTCTCTCTCTCTCTCACACTATAACCCCTGTACTTAGTTGGTGGCACGTACGGCCCTTTATAACACATTATAAACCCCTGATGCACGGACAGTACTGTACAAAATCTTTATAAGACCCTAATACACATTATAACAGTAGGTACACATTATAACCCCCTGATGCACGTAGCTACTGTACAAATCTGTTGGGGACAGTAGGTCATCTGTTGGTGACTGAGCACGCCCAGCTGATCTGTACAAAACGTTATAACACATTGGGGACAGTAGGTCATCTGGGTAGACCTGGATCTGTTGGGGACAGTAGGTCATCTGGGTAGACCTTGATCTGTTGGGGACAGTAGGTCATCTGATCTGTTGGTGACAGTAGGTCATCTGGGTAGACCTTGATCTGTTGGGGACAGTAGGTCATCTGATCTGTTGGTGACAGTAGCTCATCTGGGTAGAGCAGCATTCTGACCTCATCTTTGAGGGTGAGTTCAGGGGCTGCAGATGGGTCCAACAACACTGCTCGTTCGTTGACGTAGACGTCACAGGTTTGGACTTAAACTGCGCCCTTTGTCTCACCCCCTGTCTCTGTCTCTCTCCAGTCTGCTATCTGTAAGCTGGGAGGTTGAAGAAGCTTTATGTGAACAGTAACAAGCTGGACTTTGATGGAGTTCCGTCTGGCGTGGGGAAGTTATCCAGTCTGCAGGAGTTCATGGCTGCTAACAACAACCTGGAACTAATACCCGAGGGACTCTGTAGGTGGGTACCTCACGTCATACCCGAGGGACTCTGTAGGTGGGCACCTCACGTCATACCCGAGGGACTCTGTAGGTGGGTACCTCACGTCATACCCGAGGGACTCTGTAGGTGGGTACCTCACGTCATACCCGAGGGACTCTGTAGGTGGGTACCTCACGTCATACCCGAGGGACTCTGTAGGTGGGTACCTCACGTCATACCCGAGGACTCTGTAGGTGGGTACCTCACGTCATACCCGAGGACTCTGTAGGTGGGTACCTCACGTCATACCCAAGGACTCTGTCAGTAGACACACACTTAAGGCGTCCGCATGCTTCCCAGCCGGTATTTCATGATGCCATTTTGTGACATGTTTTGATGTTTTGGACAGTACCTGCTGTGTAGTGGATCAACTTGTTGTTGTGTAGGTGTGGGAAGCTGAAGAAGTTGGTTCTGAATAAGAATCGTCTGGTGACTCTTCCTGAAGCCATCCACTTCCTCGTCGACCTAGAGGTACACACTGTCCTCTGTTCTAGATTCTAGATGTTCTGCCCTGTGTTCTAGGTTATAGATGTTTTACCCTGTGTTCTAGGTTCTAACTGTTCTAGGTGTTTTGCCCTGTGTTCTAGGTTCTAGACATTCTACCCTGTGTTCTAGGTTCAAAATGTTCTAGATGTTCTGTTCTAGGTTTTAGATGTTCTAGGTTGTAAGTGGTCTCTCCTCTGTGTGTGTTCTAGGTTCTAGATGTACGTGAGAACCCCAACCTGGTGATGCCTCCCAAGCCGGTGGACAGGACAGCAGAGTGGTACAACATCGACTTCTCTCTTCAGAACCAACTGAGACTGGCTGGAGCATCCCCTGCTGTAATATCTGCTGCAGGGGGAGGTGGGTCTGGGTCCTGGGGAGGTGGGTCTGGGTCCTGGGGAGGTGGGTCTGGGTCCTGGGGAGGTGGGTCTGGGTCCTGGGGAGGTGGGTCTGGGTCCTGGGGAGGTGGGTCTGGGTCCTGGGGAGGTGGGTCTGGGTCCTGGGGAGGTGGGTCTGGGTCCTGGGGAGGTGGGTCTGGGTCCTGGGGAGGTGGGTCTGGGTCCTGGGGAGGTGGGTCTGGGTCCTGGGGAGGTGGGTCTGGGTCCTGGGGAGGTGGGTCTGGGTCCTGGGGAGGTGGGTCTGGTCCTGGGGAGGTGGGTCTGGGTCTGGGAGGTGGGTCTGGGTCCTGGGGAGGTGGGTCTGGGTTTAGGGGAGGTGGGTCTGGGTCCTGGGGAGGTGGGTCTGGGTCTAGGGAAGGTGGGTCTGGGTCTAGGGAGGTGGGTCTGGGTCTAGGGGAGGTGGGTCTGGGTCTAGGGGAGGTGGGTCTGGGTCTAGGGAAGGTGGGTCTGGGTCTAGGGAGGTGGGTCTGGGTCTAAGGGAGGTGGGTCTGGGTCTAGGGGAGGTGGGTCTAGGGGAAGTGGGTCTGGGTCTGGGTCTAGGGAGATGGGTCCTAGGGGAGGTGGGTTTAGGGAGATGGGTTTGGGGAGATGGGTCTGGGTTTAGGGGAGATGGGTCTGGGTTTAGGGAGATGGGTCTGGGTTTAGGGAGATGGGTCTGGGTCCTTAGGGAGATGGGTCTGGGTCCTGGGGAGGTGGGTCTGGGTCCTGGGGAGATGGGTCTGGGTCCTGGGGAGGTGGGTCCTGGGGAGGTGGGTCCGGGCCCGGTGGAGGTGGGTCGGGGGAGGTGGGTCTGGGGAGGTGGGTCTGGGTTTAGGGAGGTGGGTCTGGGTTTGGGGAGGTGGGTCTGGGGAGATGGGTCTAGGGAGGTGGGTCTGGGGGAGGTGGGTCTGGGGAGGTGGGTCTGGGTCTGGGGAGGTGGGTCTGGGTCTGGGGAGGTGGGTCTAGGGGAGGTGGGTCTGGGTCCTGGGGGAAGGTGGGTCCTGGGGAGGTGGGTCCTGGGGAGGTGGGTCTGGTCCTGGGGAGGTGGGTCTAGGGGAGGTGGGTCTGGGGAGGTGGGTCTAGGGAGGTGGGTCTGGGTGGGTCTAGGGGAGGTGGGTCTGGGTTTGGGGGAGGTGGGTCTGGGTTTAGGGGGAGGTGGGTCTGGGTTTAGGGGAGGTGGGTCTGGGTCTAGGGAGATGGGTCTGGGTTTAGGGGAGGTGGGTCTGGGTCTAGGGGAGGTGGGTCTGGGTGAGGTGGGGGGGAGGTGGGTCTGGGTGAGGTGGGTCTGGGGAGGTGGGTCTAGGGGGTGGGTCTAGGGAGGTGGGTCTAGGGAGGTGGGTCTGGGTGAGGTGGGTCTAGGGGAGGTGGGTCTGGGTCTAGGGGAGGTGGGTCTAGGGAGGTGGGAGGGGAGGTGGGTCTGGGTCTAGGGAAGGTGGGTCTGGGTCTAGGGGAGGTGGGTCTGGGTCTAGGGAGGTGGGTCTGGGTCTAGGGAAGGTGGGTCTGGGTCTAGGGGAGGTGGGTCTGGGTCAGGGAGGTGGGTCTGGGTCTAGGGAGGTGGGTCTAGGGGGAAGTGGGTCTGGGTCTAGGGAGGTGGGTCCGGGGGAGGTGGGTTTAGGGGAGATGGGTTTAGGGAGATGGGTCTGGGTTTAGGGAGATGGGTCTGGGAGAGATGGGTCTGGGTCCTGGGGAGATGGGTCTGGGTCCTGGGGAGATGGGTCTGGGTCCTGGGGAGGTGGGTCTGGGTCCTGGGGAGGTGGGTCCTGGGGAGGTGGGTCCTGGGGAGGTGGGTCCTGGTCCTGGGGGAGGTGGGTCTGGGCCCGGGGGAGGTGGGTCTGGGCCCGGGGGAGGTGGGTCTGGGTTTAGGGAGGTGGGTCTGGGTTTAGGGAGGTGGGTCTGGGTTTAGGGAGGTGGGTCTGGGGGAGGTGGGTCTGGGGAGGTGGGTCTGGGTTTAGGGAGGTGGGTCTGGGGGAGGTGGGTCTAGGGGAGGTGGGTCTGGGTCTAGGGAAGGTGGGTCTAGGGAAGGTGGGTCTGGGTTAGGGAAGGTGGGTCTGGGTCCAGGGGAGGTGGGTCTAGGGAGGTGGGTCTGGGTCTAGGGAGGTGGGTCTGGGTCAGGGAAGGTGGGTCTGGGTCTAGGGAGGTGGGTCTGGGTCTAGGGGAGGTGGGTCTAGGGGAAGTGGGTCGGGGTCTAGGGGAAGTGGGTCTGGGTCTAGGGAGGTGGGTCTAGGGAGGTGGGTCTAGGGAGGTGGGTTTGGGGGAGGTGGGTCTGGGTAGGGAGGTGGGTTTGGGGAGGTGGGTCTGGGTTTAGGGAGGTGGGTCTGGGTTTGGGGAGGTGGGTCTGGGTCTAGGGAGATGGGTCTGGGTTTAGGGTGAGGTGGGTCTGGGTCTGAGGTGGGTCTGGGTGAGGTGGGTCTAGGGGAGTGAGGTGGGTCTGAGGTGGGTCTAGGAGGTGGGTCTGGGGAGGTGGGTCTAGGGAGGTGGGTCTGGGTTTAGGGGAGGTGGGTCTGGGTGAGGTGGGTCTAGGGAGGTGGGTCTAGGGAGGTGGGTCTAGGGGAGGTGGGTCTGGGTGAGGTGGGTCTAGTCTGGGGGGAGGTGGTCTCTGAGGTGGGTCTGGGTGAGGTGGGTCTGGGTTTAGGGGAGGTGGGTCTGGGTTTAGGGGAGGTGGGTCTGGGTTTAGGGGAGGTGGGTCTGGGTTTAGGGGAGGTGGGTCTGGGTGAGGTGGGTCTGGGTTTAGGGGAGATGGGTCTGGGTTTAGGGTGAGGTGGGTCTGGGTGAGGTGGGTCTGGGTTTAGGGGAGGTGGGTCTGGGTGAGGTGGGTCTGGGTGAGGTGGGTCTGGGGTGAGGTGGGTCTAGGGGAGGTGGGTCTGGGTGAGGTGGGTCTAGGGGAGGTGGGTCTGGGTTTGGGGAGGTGAAATTTCCCCCCACTGCTACACACTGATAATCTGTCCATCCAGACCTGTCTGTGGACCAGACAGAGAAATGCACTGACTTGCTTTAGATACGCTCAATACATTTTGTGTGTGTTTGTGTGTGTAGGGGCCAGCCCACGGGACCCCCTGGCGAGGAAGATGAGGCTGAGGAGGAGGAAGGACAGTAGTCAAGACGACCAGGCTAAACAGGTCCTCAAGGGGATGAGTGATGTCACACAAGAGAAGAATAAGAGTTTTGAGGTAGGGAGGGGTGGTGGGGTTGGATGGAGAAGAGAGGGGGGGTGGATGGAGTAGAGGGGGATGGGGGTTTGGAAGAGAGGGAGGGTAGATTGAGGAGAGAGAGAGGAGGGGTGGATGGATGGAGGAGAGTGAGGGAGGGGTGGATGAGGGAGAGAGGTATGAACATTGGGTTTCATTCCTAGATTGAAAGGAGCTAGTCCTCTTAGATTTACACCCACCAGCATCCTCTGTTGGGAATGTGCCAATGACATGCTCCAAATGAAACCCAGCCCTTACTGTGTGTGTGTGTGTGTGTGTGTGTGTGTGTGTGTGTGTGTGTGTGTGTGTGTGTGTGTGTGTGTGTGTAGGAGAACGCGATCAGAAGTATGGGGAACTGAATGCGTCATTGGGACACACGCGTCGTTGGGACAAGAGTCTGGAGAAACCACAGCTGGACTACTCTGAGTTCTTCATGGAGGACGTAGGACAGGTAGGCCCAGCGGCGTTCAGGTTTTCGGGCCGGGCTAGTCCGTCGTCCTGCCCCTGAACAAGGCAGTTAACCTGTTCCCCGGTAGGCCGTCGTCCTGCCCCTGAACAAGGCAGTTAACCTCCTGTTCCCCGGTAGGCCGTCGTCCTGCCCCTGAACAAGGCAGTTAACCTCCTGTTCCCCGGTAGGCCGTCGTCCTGCCCTGAATAAGGCAGTTAACCTCCTGTTCCCCGGTAGGCCGTCGTCCTGCCCCTGAACAAGGCAGTTAACCTCCTGTTCCCCCGGTAGCCGTCGTCGCCATTATGGCTCTAATCTGATAGGGGGTAGATGTCTCCCATTAAGGCTCTAATCTCATAGGGGGGGGTAGATGTCTCCGTTATGGCTCTAATCTCATAGGCAGGTAGACCTCCTGGCTCTAATCTGATAGGGGGGTAGATGCCCATTATGGCTCTAATCTGATAGTGGGGGTAGATGTCGCCATTTTGGCCCTAATCTGATAGGGGGGTAGATGTCTCCATTTTGGCTCTAATCTGGTAGGGGGGTAGATGTCTCCATTTTGGCTCTTAATCTGATAGGGGGGTAGGATGTCTCCATTTTTGGCTCTGAACATAGGGGGTAGATGTCTCCATTTTGGCTCTAATCTGAACAAGGCAGTTAATGTCTCCGTATGGCTCTAATCTGATAGGGGGGTAGATGTCTCCATTATGGCTCTAATCTGATAGGGGTAGATGTCTCCATTATGGCTCTAATCTGATAGTGGGGGTAGATGTCTCCATTATGGCTCTAATCTGATAGTGGGATTAGATGTCTCCATTATGGCTCTAATCTGATAGGGATTAGATGTCTCCATTATGGCTCTAATCTGATAGTGGGGGGGTAGATGTCTCATTATGGCTCTAATCTGATAGGGGATTAGATGTCTCCATTATGGCTCTAATCTGATAGGGGGTAGATGTCTCCATTATGGCTCTAATCTGATGTCTCCATTATGGCTCTAATCTGATAGGGGGGTAGATGTCTCCATTATGGCTCTAATCTGATAGGGGCGGGGGGGTAGATGTCTCCATTATGGCTCTAATCTGATAGGGGGGTAGATGTCTCCATTATGGCTCTAATCTGATAGGGGGTAGATGTCTCCATTATGGCTCTAATCTGATAGTGGGGGGTAGATGTCTCCATTATGGCTCTAATCTGATAGTGGGGGGGGTAGATGTCTCCATTATGGCTCTAATCTGATAGTGGGGGTAGATGTCTCCATTATGGCTCTAATCTGATAGGGGGGGGGGGTAGATGTCTCCATTATGGCTCTAATCTGAGGGGTGGGGGGTAGATGTCTCCATTATGGCTCTAATCTGATAGTGGGGGGGGTAGATGTCTCCATTATGGCTCTAATCTGATAGTGGGGGGGGTAGATGTCTCCATTATGGCTCTAATCTGATAGTGGGGGGTAGATGTCTCCATTATGGCTCTAATCTGATAGTGGGGGGAGTAGATGTCTCCATTATGGCTCTAATCTGATAGTGGGGGGTAGATGTCTCCATTATGGCTCTAATCTGATAGTGGGGGGTAGATGTCTCCATTATGGCTCTAATCTGATAGGGGGGGTAGATGTCTCCATTATGGCTCTAATCTGATGTCTCCATTATGGCTCTAATCTGATAGGGGGGTAGAGGTAGATGTTCCATTATGGCTCTAATCTGATAGGGGGGGGTAGATGTCTCCATTATGGCTCTAATCTGATAGGGGGTAGATGGCTCTAATCTGATAGGGGGTAGATGGCTCTAATCTGATAGGGCGGGGGTAGATGTCTCCATTATGGCTCTAATCTGATAGGGGGTAGATGTCTCCATTATGGCTCTAATCTGATAGGGGGGGTAGATGTCTCCATTATGGCTCTAATCTGATAGTGGGGGGGGTAGATGTCTCCATTATGGCTCTAATCTGATAGTGGGGGGGGTAGATGTCTCCATTATGGCTCTAATCTGATAGTGGGGGGGGGTAGATGTCTCCATTATGGCTCTAATCTGATAGGGGGGTGTAGATGTCTCCATTATGGCTCTAATCTGATAGGGGGGTTAGATGTCTCCATTATGGCTCTAATCTGATAGTGGGGGTAGATGTCTCCATTATGGCTCTAATCTGATAGGGGAGGAGGTTTGTGTTTGAGCGTGTGTGTGCAGTTGTACTGTTCTAACTTTGCTGTGTGTGTGTGTGTGTGTGTGTGTAGGTTCCTGGTGTGTTTGTGTGGCAGATAGAGAACTTTGTTCCGATGCAGGTAGACGAGGCGTTCCAGGGGAAGTTCTACGAGGCTGACTGCTACATCATCCTCAAGGTAACACACACACACACACACACTGTTACATCATCCTCAAGGTAACACACACACACACACTGCTACATCATCCTCAAGGTAGCACACACACACACTGCTACATCATCCTCAAGGTAACACACACACACACTGCTACATCATCCTCAAGGTAACACACACACACACTGCTACATCATCCTCAAGGTAACACACACACACACTGCTACATCATCCTCAAGGTAACACACACACACACACACACTGCTACATCATCCTCAAGTTAACACACACACACTGCTACATCATCCTCAAGTTAACACACACACACACACACACACACACTGCTACATCATCCTCAAGGTAGCACACACACACACTGCTACATCATCCTCAAGTTAACACACACACACACACACACACTGCTACATCATCCTCAAGTTAACACACACACACACTGCTACATCATCCTCAAGTTAACACACACACACACTGCTACATCATCCTCAAGGTAGCACACACACACACACTGCTACATCATCCTCAAGTTAACACACACACACACACACTGCTACATCATCCTCAAGGTAACAAACACACACACACACACTGCTACATCATCCTCAAGGTAACACACACACACACACACACGGCTACATCATCCTCAAGGTAGCACACACACACTGCTACATCATCCTCAAGGTAGCACACACACACACTGCTACATCATCCTCAAGGTAGCACACACACACTGCTACATCATCCTCAAGGTAGCACACACACACTGCTACATCATCCTCAAGGTAACACACACACACACACACACACACTGCTACATCATCCTCAAGGTAACACACAACACACACACACACACACACACACACACACACACACACACACTGTTACATCATCCTCAAGGTACACACACACACACACACTGTTACATCATCCTCAAGGTAACACACACACACACACACTGCTACA
>NW_024609147.1:25000-60000 GCF_018296145.1 Oncorhynchus tshawytscha
ACACTATACTGTCAGGTAAGGAGGGGGTACACACTATACTGTCAGGTAAGGAGGGGGGTACACACTATACTGTCAGGTAAGGAGGAGGGGTACACACTATACTGTCAGGTAAGGAGGAGGGGGTACACACTATACTGTCAGGTAAGGAGGAGGGGGTACACACTATACTGTCAGGTAAGGAGGGGGTACACACTATACTGTCAGGTAAGGAGGGGGGTACACACTACTGTCAGGTAAGAAGGAGGGGGGGTACACACTATACTGTCAGGTAAGGAGGAGGGGGGTACACACTATACTGTCAGGTAAGGAGGGGGTACACACTATACTGTCAGGTAAGGAGGAGGGGGGTACACTATACTGTCAGGTAAGGAGGGGGTTACACACTACTGTCAGGTAAGGAGGGGGGTTACACACTACTGTCAGGTAAGGAGGGGGGGTTACACACTACTGTCAGGTAAGGAGGGGGGTTACACACTACTGTCAGGTAAGGAGGGGGGTACACACTATACTGTCAGGTAAGGAGGAGGAGGGGGGTACACTATACTGTCAGGTAAGGAGGGGGGTTACACACTACTGTCAGGTAAGGAGGGGGTTACACACTACTGTCAGGTAAGGAGGGGGTACACACTATACTGTCAGGTAAGGAGGGGGGTACACACTATACTGTCAGGTAAGGAGGAGGGGGGTACACACTATACTGTCAGGTAAGGAGGAGGGGGTACACACTATACTGTCGGGTAAGGAGGGGAGGGGTACACACTATACTGTCGGGTAAGGAGGAGGGGGTACACACTATACTGTCGGGTAAGGAGGGGAGGGGGGTACACTATACTGTCGGGTAAGGAGGGGGGTACACACTACTGTCAGGTAAGGGGAGGGGGGGGTACACTATACTGTCAGGTAAGGAGGGGGGGTACACACTATACTGTCAGGTAAGGAGGAGGGGGGTACACACTATACTGTCAGGTAAGGAGGGGGGTGCACACTACTGTCAGGTAAGGAGGAGGGGGGTACACACTATACTGTCAGGTAAGGAGGAGGGGGTACACACTATACTGTCAGGTAAGGAGGAGGGGGTACACACTATACTGTCAGGTAAGGAGGAGGGGGTACACACTATACTGTCAGGTAAGGAGGGGGGTACACTATACTGTCAGGTAAGGAGGGGGTACACACTATACTGTCAGGTAAGGAGGGGGTACACACTATACTGTCAGGTAAGGAGGGGGGTACACACTATACTGTCAGGTAAGGAGGGGGTACACACTATACTGTCAGGTAAGGAGGGGGGTACACACTATACTGTCAGGTAAGGAGGGGGTACACACTATACTGTCAGGTAAGGAGGGGGGTACACACTATACTGTCAGGTAAGGAGGGGGTACACACTATACTGTCAGGTAAGGAGGGGGGTACACACTATACTGTCAGGTAAGGAGGGGTACACACTATACTGTCAGGTAAGGAGGGGGTACACACTATACTGTCAGGTAAGGAGGGGGGGTACACTATACTGTCAGGTAAGGAGGGGGGTAGACACTATACTGTCAGGTAAGGGAGGGGGGTACACACTATACTGTCAGGTAAGGAGGGGGGTACACACTATACTGTCAGGTAAGGAGGGGGTACACACTATACTGTCAGGTAAGGAGGAGGGGGTACACACTATACTGTCAGGTAAGGAGGAGGGGGTACACACTATACTGTCAGGTAAGGAGGAGGGGGTACACACTATACTGTCAGGTAAGGAGGGGGGTACACACTATACTGTCAGGTAAGGAGGGGGTACACACTACTGTCAGGTAAGAAGGAGGGGGTACACACTATACTGTCAGGTAAGGAGGAGGGGGTACACACTATACTGTCAGGTAAGGAGGGGAGGGGGGTACACTATACTGTCGGGTAAGGAGGGGGGTACACACTACTGTCAGGTAAGGGGGGGGGGGGTACACACTATACTGTCAGGTAAGGAGGGGGGGGTACACACTATACTGTCAGGTAAGGAGGAGGGGGTACACACTATACTGTCAGGTAAGGAGGGGGTGCACACTACTGTCAGGTAAGGAGGAGGGGGTACACACTATACTGTCAGGTAAGGAGGAGGGGGGGTACACACTATACTGTCAGGTAAGGAGGGGGGGTACACACTATACTGTCAGGTAAGGAGGGAGGGGGTACACACTACTGTCGGGTAAGGAGGAGGGGGTACACACTATACTGTCGGGTAAGGAGGAGGGGGGTACACACTATACTGTCGGGTAAGGAGGGGGGTACACTCTACTGTCGGGTAAGGGGGGTACACTATACTGTCGGGTAAGGAGGGGGGTACACTATACTGTCAGGTAAGGAGGGGGGTACACACTACTGTCAGGTAAGGAGGGGGGGTACACTACTGTCAGGTAAGGAGGGGGTTACACACTACTGTCAGGTAAGGAGGGGGTTACACACTACTGTCAGGTAAGGAGGGGGGTTACACACTACTGTCAGGTAAGGAGGGGGTTACACACTACTGTCAGGTAAGGAGGGGGGTACACACTATACTGTCAGGTAAGGAGGAGGGGGGGGTACACACTATACTGTCAGGTAAGGAGGGGGGGGTACACACTATACTGTCAGGTAAGGAGGGAGGGGGTACACACTATACTGTCAGGTAAGGAGGGAGGGGGTACACACTATGCTGTCAGGTAAGGAGGGGGTACACACTATACTGTCAGGTAAGGAGGAGGGGGGTACACACTATACTGTCAGGTAAGGAGGAGGGGGTACACACTATACTGTCAGGTAAGGAGGAGGGGGTACACACTATACTGTCAGGTAAGGAGGAGTGGGGGGTACACACTATACTGTCGGGTAAGGAGGGGAGGGGGGTACACACTATACTGTCGGGTAAGGAGGAGGGGGTACACACTATACTGTCGGGTAAGGAGGGGAGGGGGTACACTATACTGTCGGGTAAGGAGGGGGGTACACACTACTGTCAGGTAAGGGGAGGGGGTACACTACTGTCAGGTAAGGAGGGGGTACACACTATACTGTCAGGTAAGGAGGAGGGGGTACACACTATACTGTCAGGTAAGGAGGGGGTGCACACTACTGTCAGGTAAGGAGGAGGGGGGTACACACTATACTGTCAGGTAAGGAGGAGGGGGTACACACTATACTGTCAGGTAAGGAGGGAGGGGTACACACTATACTGTCAGATAAGGAGGGGGGTACACACTATGCTGTCAGGTAAGGAGGAGGGGGTACACACTATACTGTCAGGTAAGGAGGAGGGGGTACACTATACTGTCAGGTAAGGAGGAGGGGGGTACACACTACTGTCAGGTAAGGAGGAGGGGTACACACTATACTGTCAGGTAAGGAGGGGGTACACTATACTGTCAGGTAAGGAGGGGGTATACACTACACTGTCAGGTAAGGAGGAGGGGGTACACACTATACTATACTGTCAGGTAATGAGGGGGTGGGGGTACACTATACTGTCAGGTAAGGAGGGGGTACACACTATACTGTCAGGTAAGGAGGGGGTACACACTATACTGTCAGGTAAGGAGGGGGGTACACTATACTGTCAGGTAAGGAGGAGGGGGTACACACTATACTGTCAGGTAAGGAGGGGGGTACACACTATACTGTCAGGTAAGGAGGGGGGTACACACTATACTGTCAGGTAAGGAGGAGGGGGTACACACTATACTGTCAGGTAAGGAGGGGGGTACACACTATACTGTCAGGTAAGGAGGGGGTACACACTATACTGTCAGGTAAGGAGGAGGGGGTACACACTATACTGTCAGGTAAGGAGGGGGGGTACACACTATACTGTCAGGTAAGGAGGAGGGGGTACACACTATACTGTCAGGTAAGGAGGAGGGGGGTACACACTATACTGTCGGGTAAGGAGGAGGGGGTACACACTATACTGTCGGGTAAGGAGGAGGGGGTACACACTATACTGTCAGGTAAGGAGGAGGGGGTACACACTATACTGTCGGGTAAGGAGGAGGGGGTACACACTATACTGTCGGGTAAGGAGGGGAGGGGGTACACTATACTGTCGGGTAAGGAGGGGGGTACACACTACTGTCAGGTAAGGAGGAGGGGGTACACACTAAACTGTCAGGTAAGGAGGGGGTGGGGGTACACACTATACTGTCAGGTAAGGAGGGGGGTACACACTATACTGTCAGGTAAGGAGGGGGTGGGGGTACACACTATACTGTCAGGTAAGGAGTGGGGGTACACTATACTGTCAGGTAAGGAGGGGGGTACACTATACTGTCAGGTAAGGAGGGGGGGTACACACTATACTGTCAGGTAAGGAGGGGGGTACACACTATACTGTCAGGTAGGAGGAGGGGGTACACACTATACTGTCAGGTAAGGAGGGGGTACACTATACTGTCAGGTAAGGAGGGGGTACACTATACTGTCAGGTAAGGAGGGGGGTACACACTATACTGTCAGGTAGGGGGTACACACTATACTGTCAGGTAAGGAGGAGGGGTACACACTATACTGTCAGGTAAGGAGGGGGTACACTATACTATCAGGTAAGGAGGGGGGGGTATACACTACACTGTCAGGTAAGGAGGAGGGGGTACACACTATACTGTCAGGTAAGGAGGGGGGTACACACTATACTGTCAGGTGAGGGGGTACACACTATACTGTCAGGTAAGGAGGAGGGGGGTACACACTATACTGTCAGGTAAGGAGGAGGGGGGGTACACACTATACTGTCAGGTGAGGAGGAGGGGGTACACACTATACTGTCAGGTGAGGAGGGGGGGGTACACAATATCCTGTCAGGTAAGGAGGGGGGTACACACTATACTGTCAGGTAAGGAGGAGGGGGTACACACTATACTGTCAGGTAAGGAGGAGGGGGTACACACTATACTGTCAGGTAAGGAGGAGGGGGGTGTACACTATACTGTCAGGTAAGGAGGAGGGTGTACACTATACTGTCAGGTAAGGAGGGGGGTACACACTATACTGTCAGGTAAGGAGGAGGGGGTGTACACTATACTGTCAGGTAAGGAGGAGGGTGTACACTATACTGTCAGGTAAGGAGGGCAGGTAAGGGGGGTACACACTATACTGTCAGGTAAGGAGGAGGGGGTGTACACTATACTGTCAGGTAAGGAGGAGGGTGTACACTATACTGTCAGGTAAGGAGGGGGGTACACACTATACTGTCAGGTAAGGAGGGGGGTACACACTATACTGTCAGGTAAGGAGGGGGGTACACTATACTGTCAGGTAAGGAGGAGGGGGGGGTACACACTATACTGTCAGGTAAGGAGGGGGTACACTATACTGTCAGGTAAGGAGGGGGGGTACACACTATACTGTCAGGTAAGGAGGAGGGGGGTACACTATACTGTCAGGTAAGGAGGAGGGGGGTACACTATACTGTCAGGTAAGGAGGGGGTACACTATACTGTCAGGTAAGGAGGGGGGTACACACTATACTGTCAGGTAAGGAGGAGGGGGTACACTATACTGTCAGGTAAGGAGGAGGGGGGTACACTATACTGTCAGGTAAGGAGGAGGGGGGTACACTATACTGTCAGGTAAGGAGGAGGGGGTACACACTATACTGTCAGGTAAGGAGGAGGGTGGTACACTATACTGTCAGGTAAGGAGGGGGTACACACTATACTGTCAGGTAAGGAGGGGGACTGTGTGGGGGGTGTACCAACTCTGCGCGTGTGTGTGTGTGTGTGTGTGTGTGTGTGTGTGTGTGTGTGTGTGTGTGTGTGTGTTCCCAGGTTGTATCGTGTTTATGGGAAGAAGAACATCCGTCTGGAGTCGGTTCCTCTGAAGGCCTCGTCCCTGGACCCACGGTGAGTTCTGTTGTCATGGAGATGGACAGTCTGTTTTTGGTTCCTATAGTTCTAATGTTCTGTGTTACTGTAGTCTAATGTTCTGTGTTCCTGTAGTTCTAATGTTCTGTGTTCCTGTAGTTCTAATGTTCTGTGTTCCTGTAGTTCTAATGCTCTGTGTTTCTGTAGTTCTAATGCTCTGTGTTCCTGTAGTTCTGTAGTTCTAATGCTGTGTTCCTGTAGTTCTGTAGTTCTAATGCTCTGTGTTCCTGTAGGTTTGTCTTCCTGGTGGATACGGGTCTGGAGATTCTCATCTGGAGAGGAGCCAACGCTACTCTGGCCGGTACCACTAAGGCCCGGTAATTAATACATACCATCACTACTCTGGCCGGTACCACTAAGGCCCGGTAACTAATTCACACCAACACTACTCTGGCTGGTACCACTAAGGCCCGGTAACTAATTCACACCAACACTACTCTGGCTGGTACCACTAAGGCCCGGTAACTAACACACACCAACACTACTCTGGCCGGTACCACTAAGGCCTGGTGACTAACACTACTCTGGCTGGTACCACTAAGGCCTGGTGACTAACACACACTAACACTACTCTGGCTGGTACCACTAAGGCCTGGTAACTAACACACACTAACACTACTCTGGCTGGTACCACTAAGGCCCGGTAACTAACACACACTAACACTACTCTGGCTGGTACCACTAAGGCCTGGTGACTAACACACACTAACACTACTCTGGCCGGTACCACTAAGGCCTGGTGACTAACACACACTAACACTACTCTGGCTGGTACCACTAAGGCCCGGTAACTAACACACACTAACACTACTCTGGCTGGTACCACTAAGGCCTGGTGACTAACACTACTCTGGCCGGTACCACTAAGGCCTGGTGACTAACACTACTCTGGCCGGTACCACTAAGGCCCGGTAACTAACACACACTAACACTACTCTGGCTGGTACCACTAAGGCCTGGTAACTAAACACACACTAACACTACTCTGGCTGGTACCACTAAGGCCCGGTAACTAACACACACTAACACTACTCTGGCTGGTACCACTAAGGCCTGGTGACTAACACACACTAACACTACTCTGGCCGGTACCACTAAGGCCTGGTGACTAACACACACTAACACTACTCTGGCTGGTACCACTAAGGCCCGGTAACTAACACACACTAACACTACTCTGGCTGGTACCACTAAGGCCTGGTGACTAACACTACTCTGGCCGGTACCACTAAGGCCTGGTGACTAACACTACTCTGGCCGGTACCACTAAGGCCCGGTAACTAACACACACTAACACTACTCTGGCTGGTACCACTAAGGCCTGGTGACTAACACACACTAACACTACTCTGGCCGGTACCACTAAGGCCCGGTAACTAACACACACTAACACTACTCTGGCTGGTACCACTAAGGCCTGGTGACTAACACACACTAACACTACTCTGGCTGGTACCACTAAGGCCTGGTGACTAACACACACTAACACTACTCTGGCTGGTACCACTAAGGCCTGGTAACTAACACTACTCTGGCCGGTACCACTAAGGCCTGGTGACTAACACACACTAACACTACTCTGGCTGGTACCACTAAGGCCCGGTAACTAACACACACTAACACTACTCTGGCTGGTACCACTAAGGCCTGGTGACTAACACACACTAACACTACTCTGGCCGGTACCACTAAGGCCTGGTGACTAACACACACTAACACTACTCTGGCTGGTACCACTAAGGCCCGGTAACTAACACTACTCTGGCTGGTACCACTAAGGCCTGGTGACTAACACACACTAACACTACTCTGGCTGGTACCACTAAGGCCTGGTGACTAACACTACTCTGGCCGGTACCACTAAGGCCTGGTGACTAACACACACTAACACTACTCTGGCCGGTACCACTAAGGCCTGGTGACTAACACACACTAACACTACTCTGGCTGGTACCACTAAGGCCTGGTGACTAACACACACTAACACTACTCTGGCTGGTACCACTAAGGCCTGGTGACTAACACTACTCTGGCCGGTACCACTAAGGCCTGGTGACTAACACACACTAACACTACTCTGGCTGGTACCACTAAGGCCTGGTGACTAACACTACTCTGGCTGGTACCACTAAGGCCTGGTGACTAACACTACTCTGGCTGGTACCACTAAGGCCTGGTGACTAACACACACCAACACTACTCTGGCTGGTACCACTAAGGCCTGGTAACTAACACTACTCTGGCTGGTACCACTAAGGCCTGGTGACTAACACACACTAACACTACTCTGGCTGGTACCACTAAGGCCTGGTGACTAACACTACTCTGGCTGGTACCACTAAGGCCTGGTAACTAACACTACTCTGGCTGGTACCACTAAGGCCTGGTGACTAACACACACTAACACTACTCTGGCTGGTACCACTAAGGCCTGGTGACTAACACACACTAACACTACTCTGGCTGGTACCACTAAGGCCTGGTGACTAACACACACTAACACTACTCTGTGTGTGTGTGTGGTGTGTGTGTGGTGTGTGTGTGGTGTGTGTGTGGTGTGTGTGTAGGCTGTTTGCAGAGAAGATCAATAAGAACGAGCGTAAGGGGAAGGCAGAGATCACCACCCTGCAGCAGAGTCAGGAACCTCCTAACTTCTGGGAGGTTCTGGGAGGACAACCTGAAGAGATACGCAAACACGTCCCTGATGACTTCACACCCGTACGACCCAAACTATACAAGGTACCCCCTGACCTCTGACCTCTAATCAGACACGCCCCTGATGACTTCACACCCGCACGACCCAAACTATACAAGGTACCCCTGACCTCTAATCAGACACGTCCCTGATGACTTCACACCCGGCACGACCCAAACTATACAAGGTACCCTCTGACCCCTGACCTCTGACCTCTGACCCCTGACCTCTAATCAGACACGTTCCAGATGACTTCACACCCGTACGACCCAAACTATACAAGGTACCCTCTGACTCCTGACCCCTGACCTCTAATCAGACACGTTCCAGATGACTTCTCACCCGCACGACCCAAACTATACAAGGGACCCTCTGACCCCTGACCTCTAATCAGACACGTCCCTGATGACTTCACACCCGTACGACCCAAACTATACAAGGTACCCCCTGACCTCTGACCTCTAATCAGACACGTCCCTGATGACTTTACACCCGTACGACCCAAACTATACAAGGTACCCTCTGACCCCTGACCTCTACTCAGACACGTCCCTGATGATTTCACACCCATATGACCCAAACTATACAAGGTAACCCTCTGACCCCTGACATCTAATTATTTAGTTGGGTCTGGGCTAATGTTGTCTAGGTGGGTCTGGGCTATTGTTGTTGTCTAGCTGGGTCTGTGTCTGGGCTAATGTTGTTGTCTAGCTGGGTCTGGGCTAATGTTGTTGTCTAGCTGGGTCTGGGCTAATGTTGTTGTCTAGCTGGGTCTGGGCTAATGTTGTTGTCTAGCTGAGTCTGGGCTAATGTTGTTGTCTAGCTGAGTCTGGGCTAATGTTGTTGTCTAGCTGAGTCTGGGCTAATGTTGTTGTCTAGCTGGGTCTGGGCTAATGTTGTTGTCTAGCTGAGTCTGGGCTAATGTTGTTGTCTAGCTGGGTCTGGGCTAATGTTGTCTAGGTGGGTCTGGGCTAATGTTGTTTAGGTGGGTCTGGTCTGGGCTAATGTTGTTTAGGTGGGTCTGGTCTGGGCTAATGTTGTTTAGGTGGGTCTGGGTCTGGGCTAATGTTGTTTAGGTGGGTCTGGGTCTGGGCTAATGTTGTCTAGGTGGGTCTGGGTCTGGGCTAATGTTGTCTAGGTGGGTCTGGGCTAATGTTGTCTAGGTGGGTCTGGGCTAATGTTGTCTAGGTGGGTCTGGGCTAATGTTGTCTGGGTCTGGGCTAATGTTGTCTAGGTGGGTCTGGGCTAATGTTGTCTAGGTGGGTCTGGGTCTGGGCTAATGTTGTCTAGGTGGGTCTGGGTCTGGGCTAATGTTGTCTAGGTGGGTCTGGACTAATGTTGTCTAGGTGGGTCTGGGCTAATGTTGTCTAGGTGGGTCTGGGCTAATGTTGTCTAGGTGGGTCTGGGCTAATGTTGTCTAGGTGGGTCTGGGCTAATGTTGTCTAGGTGGGTCTGGGCTAATGTTGTCTAGGTGGGTCTGGGCTAATGTTGTCTAGGTGGGTCTGGGCTAATGTTGTCTAGGTGGGTCTGGACTAATGTTGTCTAGGTGGGTCTGGGCTAATGTTGTCTAGGTGGGTCTGGGCTAATGTTGTCTAGGTGGGTCTGGGCTAATGTTGTCTAGGTGGGTCTGGGTCTGGGCTAATGTTGTCTAGGTGGGTCTGGGTCTGGGCTAATGTTGTCTAGGTGGGTCTGGGTCTGGGCTAATGTTGTCTAGGTGGGTCTGGGTCTGGGCTAATGTTGTTGTCTAGGTGGGTCTGGGTCTGGGCTAATGTTGTCGTCTAGGTGGGTCTGGGTCTGGGCTAATGTTGTCGTCTAGGTGGGTCTGGGTCTGGGCTAATGTTGTCGTCTAGGTGGGTCTGGGCTAATGGTGTGTTCTAGGTGGGTCTGGGCTAATGGTGTCGTCTAGGTGGGTCTGGGCTAATGGTGTCTAATGTTGTCTAGGTGGGTCTGGGCTAATGGTGTCGTCTAGGTGGGTCTGGGCTAATGGTGTCGTCTAGGTGGGTCTGGGCTAATGGTGTCGTCTAGGTGGGTCTGGGCTAATGGTGTCGTCTAGGTGGGTCTGGGCTAATGGTGTCGTCTAGGTGGGTCTGGGCTAATGGTGTCGTCTAGGTGGGTCTGGGCTAATGGTGTCGTCTAGGTGGGTCTGGGCTAATGGTGTCGTCTAGGTGGGTCTGGGCTAATGGTGTAATGTTGTTGTCTAGGTGGGTCTGGGCTAATGGTGTCGTCTAGGTGGGTCTGGGCTAATGGTGTCGTCTAGGTGGGTCTGGGCTAATGGTGTGTTGTCTAGGTGGGTCTGGGCTAATGGTGTCGTCTAGGTGGGTCTGGGCTAATGGTGTTGTCTAGGTGGGTCTGGGCTAATGGTGTCGTCTAGGTGGGTCTGGGCTAATGGTGTGTCTAGGTGGGTCTGGGCTAATGGTGTTGTCTAGGTGGGTCTGGGCTAATGGTGTGTCTAGGTGGGTCTGGGCTAATGGTGTCGTCTAGGTGGGTCTGGGCTAATGGTGTCGTCTAGGTGGGTCTGGGCTAATGGTGTTGTCTAGGTGGGTCTGGGCTAATGGTGTGTCTAGGTGGGTCTGGGCTCATGTTGTCGTCTAGGTCGGTCTGGGCTCATGTTGTCGTCTAGGTCGGTCTGGGCTCATGTTGTCGTCTAGGTCGGTCTGGGCTCATGTTGTCGTCTAGGTCGGTCTGGGCTCATGTTGTCGTCTAGGTGGGTCTGGGTTAATGTTGTTGTCTAGGTGGGTCTGGGTTAATGTTGTTGTCTAGGTGGGTCTGGGTTAATGTTGTCGTCTAGGTGGGTCTGGGCTAATGTTGTCGTCTAGGTGGGTCTGGGCTAATGTTGTTGTCTAGGTGGGTCTGGGCTAATGTTGTCGTCTAGGTGGGTCTGGGTTAATGTTGTTGTCTAGGTGGGTCTGGGTTAATGTTGTTTAGGTGGGTCTGGGTCTGGGCTCATGTTGTTGTCTAGGTGGGTCTGGGTTAATGTTGTTGTTGTTTAGGTGGGTCTGGGATGATGATGTTGTTGTTGTTGTCTAGGTGGGTCTGGGCTAATGTTGTTGTTGTTTAGGTGGGTCTGGGATGATGTTGTTTAGGTGGGTCTGGGCTAATGTTGTTGTTGTTTAGGTGGGTCTGGGATGATGTTGTTTAGGTGGGTCTGGGCTAATGTTGTTGTTGTTTAGGTGGGTCTGGGTTAATGTTGTTGTTGTTTAGGTGGGTCTGGGATGATGTTGTTTAGGTGGGTCTGGGTTAATGTTGTTGTTGTTTAGGTGGGTCTGGGATGATGTTGTTTAGGTGGGTCTGGGCTAATGTTGTTGTTGTTTAGGTGGGTCTGGGCTAATGGTGTTGTTGTTTAGGTGGGTCTGGGATGATGTTGTTTAGGTGGGTCTGGGCTAATGTTGTTGTTGTTTAGGTGGGTCTGGGCTAATGTTGTTGTTTAGGTGGGTCTGGGATGATGTTGTCTAGGTGGGTCTGGGCTAATGTTGTTGTTGTTTAGGTGGGTCTGGGTTAATGTTGTTGTTGTTTAGGTGGGTCTGGGATGATGTTGTTTAGGTGGGTCTGGGTTAATGTTGTTGTTGTTTAGGTGGGTCTGGGATGATGTTGTCTAGGTGGGTCTGGGCTAATGTTGTTGTTGTTTAGGTGGGTCTGGGATGATGTTGTCTAGGTGGGTCTGGGCTAATGTTGTTGTTGTTTAGGTGGGTCTGGGATGATGTTGTTTAGGTGGGTCTGGGCTAATGTTGTTGTTGTTTAGGTGGGTCTGGGTCTGGGATACCTGGAGCTCCCTCAAATCAACTACAAGCTGTCAGTGGAACACAAAGAGAAGGTCAAACTGGACAAACTGCCGGAACTACGACTGGTAACTATGGTGTAACTATGGTGTAACTATGTGGTAACTATGTGGTAACTATGGGGTAACTATGGGGTAACTATGGTGTAACTATGGGGTAACTATGGGGTAACTATGGTGTAACTATGGTGTAACTATGGTGTAACTATGGGGTAACTATGGGGTAACTATGGTGTAACTATGGGGTAACTATGGGGTAACTATGGTGTAACCTGTTCTGTTATAATCAGTCTCCGTCTGTCTGTGTCTCTAGCTCCAGACCCTGCTGGACACTAAAGGAGTGTACATCCTGGACTGTCTGTCTGATGTGTTTATCTGGATTGGGAGGAAGTCTCCTCGTCTGGTGAGAGCAGCTGCCCTGAAGCTGGGACAGGAAGTCTGCACTATGCTGCACCGCCCCAAACACGCTACTGTTACCAGGAACCTGGAGGGGACAGAGTGTCAGGTAGGCAGATACCCTCCTGGAGGTTTTAACTCCTACCCTGTTCCTGGAGAGAGACCCTCCTGGAGGTTTTAACTCCTACCCTGTTCCTGGAGAGAGACCCTCCTGGAGGTTTTAACTCCTACCCTGTTCCTGGAGAGAGACCCTCCTGGAGGTTTTAACTCCTACCCTGTTCCTGGAGAGAGACCCTCCTGGAGGTTTTAACTCCAACCCTGTTCCTGGAGAGAGACCCTCCTGGAGGTTTTAGTGCCTTGTTGCAAACAGGAGGCATGTTTTGAATATTTGTATGAGGTAGTCATTGTATGTGTTGGGCTACAGAGATGAGGTAGACATTGTATGTGTGGGCTACAGAGATGAGGTAGTCATTGTATGTGTTGGGGTACAGAGATGAGGTAGTCATTGTATGTGTGGGGTACAGAGATGAGGTAGTCATTGTATGTGTGGGCTACAGAGATGAGGTAGTCATTGTATGTGTTGGGGTACAGAGATGAGGTAGTCATTGTATGTGTTGGGGTACAGAGATGAGGTAGTCATTGTATGTGTGGGGTACAGAGATGAGGTAGTCATTAAAAAATCACGTTAAACACTATATATATACATTATTATTGCACACAGAGTGAGTCCATGCATCAACGAAGCCCTTTTCTTGTGGCTGCAATCACGTTAATGGGATCGATATGACAACAGCCAGTGAAAGTGCAGGGCGCCAAATTCAAAACAGAAATCTCATAATTAAAATTCCTCAAACATACATGTATCTTATACCGTTTTAAAGGTAATCTTGTTGTTAATCCCACCACAGTGTCTGATTTCAAATGTGCTTTACAGCGAAAGCACACCAAACGATTATGCTAGGTGACCACCAAGCCACAGAATAAACACAGCCATTTTTCCAGCCAAAGAGAGGAGTCACAAAAAGCACAAATGGAGATAAAATGAATCACTAACCTTTGATGATCTTCATCAGATGACACTCATAGGACTTCATGTTACACAATACATGTATGTTTTAATTGATAAAATGCATATTTATATTTTGCATAGCCACATTGATTCAACAGAAATACTCATCATAAATGTAGATGATAATGCAAGTTATACACATGGAATTATAGATTTACCTCTCCTCTTACGTCCACCTGAGACGCAGATGTCCCATCTAGGCATCTGGAAATGCAAATGCGCTACGCCAAATGCTAATAGCACTCGTTAAAACTCAAACGTTCATCAAAACACACATGTAGGGCACTGAATTAAAGTTACACTCGTTGTGAATCTAGCCAACAAGTCAGATTATTAAAATGCTTTTCGGCGAAAGCATGAGAAGCATGAGAAGCTATTATCTGATAGCATGCAACACCCCGAAATACCTGAAGGCGACGTAAACAAAAGAATTAGCGTAGCCGGCGCTACACAAATAGCAGAAATAAAATATAAAACTTTCATTACCTTGGACGAGTTTCTTTGTTGGCACTCCTATGTCCCATAAACATCACTATTGGGTCTTTTTTTCGATTAAATCGGTCCATATATACCCAAAATATCCATCTATGGAAACTGTGTGATTCAGAAAAAAGACCGTTTCAAAACGCTACGTAATTTTTTTAAAATTAAAAAAGTTGACGATAAACTTTCACAAAACACTTGAAATACTTTTGTAATCCAACTTTAGGTATTAGTAAACGTTAATAATCTATCAAATTGATCACGAGGCGATGTGTATTCAATAGCTCCACGTCTTCAAATCATCTTCCAAAATCTCTCTTCCATAACGTCCTGTCGGAGACCGGATGGAAAGTGGTCTCTCTAACTCGTTTGACCAAGGAACAACTCCCAGGCAATTGACAAGAGTGGTGACATCGTGTGGAAGCTGTAGGACTTGCAATCTAGGCACTATTTAATTTCGTGCCCCTTGAACAATACATGCAAGTGGCGCATGGATATTTTTTTCAGTTTTCAGTGATCAGTTTTTCTTGCGCTTTTCGATAAAACAGACGCTCTGTTATAGTCACAGCGGTGATTTAACCAGTTTTAGAAACGTGAGAGTGTTTCCTATCCACACATACTAATCATATGCATATACTATATTCCTGGCATGAGTAGCAGGACGCCGAAATGTTGCGCGATTTTTAACAGAATGTTCGAAAAAGTAGGGGTAGGATCAACAGGTTAATGCAACCGCTGTGTCAGATTTCAAAAAAACTTTACGGAAAAAGCAAACCATGCAATGATCTGAGACAGCGCTCAGAAAAATAATGAAATTAGCCGCCATGTTGGTGTCAACAGAAACCAGAAATTTCATGATAAATATTCCCTTACCTTTGATGATCTTCATCGGAATGCACTCCCAGGAATCCTAGTTCCACAATAAATGCTTGATTTGTTAGATAATGTCCATTATTTATGTCCAAGTAGCTACTTTTGTTAGCGCGGTAGGTAAATAAATCCAAACGGACGTGCAGGTCGAGCATTACTTTGGACAAAAAGTTATATTACAGGTCGAAGAAACATTTCAAACTAAGTATAGAATCAGTCATTAGGATGTTTTTATCATAAATCTTCAATAAAGTTCCAACCGGAGAATTCCTTTGTGTCTACAGAAGCAATGGAAAGCAGGTCGCTCTAATGTGGATTGTGCGTGACCAGGAAATGGCTCTCTGCCAGTATTCTGACTCATTCAGCTCTTATTCAGTCCCACAACACAATAGAAGCCTCATTCAAGTTTCTAAAGACGGTTGACATCTAGTGGAAGCCCTAGGAAGTGCAACTTCATCCATATCCCAATGTGAATACAATAGGGCCTGGGTTGAAAATATACCAACCTCAGTCTCCAACAGAGTCAATGTGGAGGCTATATACAGGGGGTACCGGTACAGAGTCAATGTGGAGGCTATATACAGGGGGTACCGGTACAGAGTCAATGTGGAGGCTATATACAGGGGGTACCGGTACAGAGTCAATGTGGAGGCTATATACAGGGGGTACCGGTACAGAGTCAATGTGGAGGCTATATACAGGGGGTACCGGTACAGAGTCAATGTGGAGGCTATATACAGGGGGTACCGGTACAGAGTCAATGTGGAGGCTATATACAGGGGGTACCGGTACAGAGTCAGTGTGGAGGCTAGTCCTCAACTGGCAGCTTCATTAACTTCTTGGATATAGGGGGCGCTCTTTTAATTTATGGATAAAAAAACGTGCCCGTTTTTAAGCGCAATATTTTGTCACGAAAAGATGCTCGACTATGCATATAATTGGCAGCCTTGGAAAGAAAACACTCTAAGGTTTCCAAAACTGCAAAGATATTATCTGTGAGTGCCACAGAACTCATGCTACAGGCGAAACCAAGATGAAACTTCAACCAGGAAATGGGCAGAATTTTTGAAGCTCTGTTTTCCATTGTCTCCTTATATGGCTGTGAATGCGCCGGGAATGAGCCTGCCCTTTCTATCGTTTCTCCAAGGTGTCTGCAGCATTGTGACGTATTTGTAGGCATATCATTGGAAGATTGGCCATAAGAGACTATTGTATTCACATTGGGATATGGATACATTTACCAGGGGTCCGCCCGGTATCCTTTGTCTAAATTGGTGCGTAATCTACAAGCTGCACGCAGTCATCCAGTGATTGAGAGAGAGAGAGGAGGCTTTCAACTGAACGATATATCATGAAGAGATATGTGAAAAACACCTTGAGGATTGATTCTAAACAACGTTTACCATGTTTCAGTCGATATTATGGAGTTAATTTGGAAAAAGTTTGGCATTTTGAAGACTGAATTTTTTTTTTTTTTTTGGTAGCCAAACGTGATTGCACCAAACGGAGCAATTTCTCCTAAACAAATAATCTTTCAGGAAAAACTGAGCATTTGCTATCTAACTGAGTCTCCTCATTGAAAACCATCTGAAGTTCTTCAAAGGTAATGATTTTATTTGAATGATTTTCTGGTTTTTGTGAAAATGTTGCCTGCTAATGCTAACGCTAAATGCTACGCTAGCTATTACACAAATGCTTGCTTTGCTATGGTTGAGAAGCATATTTTGAAAATCTAAGATGACAGTGTTGTTAACAAAAGGCTAAGCTTGAGAGCTAGGATATTAATTTCATTTCATTTGCGATTTTCATGAATAGTTAACGTTGCGTTATGGTAATGAGCTTGAGGCTGTATTCACGATCCCGGATCCGGGATGGCTCGATGCAAGAAGTTAAATAGTTCCCCCAAAACACCCGTCTCAACGTCAAAAGTGAAGAGGCGACTCCGGGATGCTGGCCTTCTAGGCAGAGTTGCAAAGAAAACGCCGTATCTCAGACTGGCCAATAAAAAAAAAAAGATTAAGATGGGCAAAAGAACACAGACACTGGACAGAGGAACTCTGCCTAGAAGGCCAGCGTCCCGGTAGTCGCCTCCTTCACTGTTGACGTTGAGACTGGTGTTTTGGGGGTACTATTTAATGAAGCTGCCAGTTGAGGACTTGTCTGTTTCTCAAACTAGACACTCTAATGTACTTGTCCTCCTGCTCAGTTGTGCACCGGGGCATCCCACTCTCTCTTTCTATTCTGGTCAGGGCCAGTTTGATCTGTTCTGTGAAGGGAGTAGTACACAGCGTTGTACGAGATCTTCAGTTTCTTGGCAATTTCTGACATGGAACAGCCTTCATTTCTCAGAACAAGAATAGACTGACGAGTTTTAGAAGAATGTTTTGTTTCTCAGGGTGTATAATGGGAATAACATCAGGTTTGTTTCTCAGGGTGTATAATGGGAATAACATCAGGTTTGTTTCTCAGGGTGTATAATGGGAATAACATCAGGTTTGTTTCTCAGGGTGTATAATGGGAATAACATCAGGTTTGTTTCTCAGGGTGTATAATGGGAATAACATCAGGTTTGTTTCTCAGGGTGTATAATGGGAATAACATCAGGTTTGTTTCTCAGGGTGTATAATGGGAATAACATCAGGTTTGTTTCTCAGGGTGTATAATGGGAATAACATCAGGTTTGTTTCTCAGGGTGTATAATGGGAATAACATCAGGTTTGTTTCTCAGGGTGTATAATGGGAATAACATCAGGTTTGTTTCTCAGGGTGTATAATGGGAATAACATCAGGTTTGTTTCTCAGGGTGTATAATGGGAATAACATCAGGTTTGTTTCTCAGGGTGTATAATGGGAATAATGGAATAGACTTAATTTCTCAGAACAAGAATAGACTGACGAGTTTTAGAAGAAATCAAACCCACAAATGTTTCTGGCCATTTTGAGCTTGTAATCAAACCCACAAATGCTGATGCTCCAGATACTCAACCAGTCTAAAGAAGGACAGTTTTATTGCTTCTTTAATCAGGACAACAGTTTTCAGCTGTGAACATAATTGCAAAAGGGTTTTCTAATGATCAATTAGCCTTTTAAAATGCTAAACTTGGATTAGCCAACACAACGTGTCATTGGAACACAGGAGTGATGGTTGCTGATAACGGACCTCTGTACGCCTATGTAGATATTCCATATAAAATCTGGAGTTTCCAGCTACAACAGTCATTTACAACATTAACAATGTCTACACTGTATTTCTGATCAATTTTACGTTATTTTAATGGACAAAAAATTGGATTTTATTTCAAAAACAAGGACATTTAAGTGACACAGATTTTGTTGTTGCAACCTGAATTTAAAATGGATTACATTTTGATAAATGTAAATGACTTGGCAAGGGGTCAAATGACTTGGCAAGGGGTCAAATGACTTGGCAAGGGGTCAAATGACTTGGCAAGGGGTCAAATGACTTGGCAAGAGCAAGATAAATACTTATAGGAGTTGACATGACATTATAACTCTCCTCCCTTTTCCAAGTGTTTAAGTTTAACAACTGGAAGGATGTCCTAAAGGTGGACTACACACTAACCCTCTCTCTCTGTCTGTCTCTCTCGGTCTCTGTCTCTCTCTGTGTCTCTCTGTCTCTGTCTCTCTCTCTGTGTGTCTCTCTGTCTCTGTCTCTCTCTGTGTCTCTCTGTCTCTGTCTCTCTCTGTGTGTCTCTCTCCCTCTGTCTCTGTCTCTCTCTGTCTCTTTCTCCAGGTGTTTAAGTCTAAGTTTCAGAACTGGGATGATGTCCTGAAGGTGGACTACACCAGAGCAGCTGAGAGTGTAGAGCAACAGCAAGGATTACAGGGGAAGGTGAGTAACATGACCTGTTGTGTAGGGGTGTATGCTAGCTATCAACTAGCTTGGTGTAGGGGTGTATGCATGCTAGCTAGCTACAGGGGAAGGTGAGTAACATGACCTGTTGTGTAGGGGTGTATGCTAGCTATCAACTAGCTTGGTGTAGGGGGGTATGCTAGCTAGCTCCCTCTAGCAACTAGCTTGGTGTAGGGGGTGTGCTAGCTAGCTCCCTCTAGCAACTAGCTTGGTGTAGGGGTGTATGCTAGTTAGCTCCCTCTAGCAACTAGCTTGGTGTAGGGGGTATGCTAGTTAGCGCCCTCTAGCAACTAGCTTGGTGTAGCTCTTCTAATGATCCTTTACTTTGCTACTTGACCTTTAACCCTGACCCCTAACCCTTCCTATCTGTGAATAACTCCTGACCATTAACCCTGACCCCAACTCTAACCCTTCCATCTGTGAATAACTCCTGACCTTTAACCCTGACCCCAAAGCCCTTCCATCTGTGAATAACTCTTGACCTTTAACCCTGACCCCTTCTAACCCTGCCATCTGCTGTCCTGGAAGTGTGTTTGACTCAGGACCTTAACTGCTGACCTTTAACCCTGACCCCTAACTCTAACCCTGGAATTCCCCAGGGCTGCTGTCTAGGCCCCTTACTGGTAGAATTAGGAATTCCCCAGGGCAGCTGTCTAGGCCCCTTACTGGTAGAATTAGGAATTCCCCAGGCAGCTGTCTAGGCCACTTACTGGTAGAATGAGGAATTCCCCAGGGCAGGTGTCAGGCCCCTTACTGGTAGAATTAGGAATTCCCCAGGGCAGCTTTCCAGGCCCCTTAGACTTGTTTCATCTTTGAGGAATGACCTGCCACTGGCTTTGAGGAAAGCCCTTTAGTACCATGCAGACAGGGACATTTCTCATGTTTGGATCCTGTTTTTGGACTTGATTGGTAGATTCAAATTAAGTCTTTAAAATGTGTCACCTGTCTTGTCTGTGTCAGGTCAAGAAGGATGCTGAGAAGAAAGACGAGATGAAGGCTGACCTCACCGCCCTCTTCCTCCCCAGACAACCCCCCATGGTCCTCACTGAGGTAAAAGCCCTCTTCCTCCCCAGACAACCCACCCATGGTCCTCACTGAGGTAAACAGCTCTCTTCCTCCCCAGACAACCCCCATGGTCCTCACTGAGGTAAACGGCTCTCTTCCTCCCCAGACAACCCCCATGGTCCTCACTGAGGTAAACAGCTCTCTTCCTCCCCAGACACCCCCCATGGTCCTCACTGAGGTAAACAGCTCTCTTCATCCCCAGACAACCCCCATGGTCCTCACTGAGGTAAACAGCTCTCTTCCTCCCCAGACACCCCCCCCATGGTCCTCACTGAGGTAAACAGCTCTCTTCATCCCCAGACAACCCCCATGGTCCTCACTGAGGTAAACACCTCACCGCCCTCTTCCTCTGACACCCCCATGGTCCTCACTGAGGTAAACAGCTCTCTTCCTCCCCAGACAACCCCCATGGCCGTAAACATCAGCTGGTGTGTAAACTCTGGTTCTTGGTAGGGGCTGTTGATTCAGCCCCCCTCTGTTGAGGGAGGGGCAGTTGATTCAGCCCCCCTCTGTTGGCAGGAGGGGCAGTTGATTCAGCCCCCCTCTGTTGGCGGTAGGGGCTGTTGATTCAGCCCCCCTCTGTTGGCGGTAGGGGCTGTTGATTCAGCCCCCTCTGTTGGAGTAGGGGCAGTTGATTCAGCCCCCTCTGTTGGAGGTAGGGGCAGTTGATTCAGCCCCCTCTGTTGGCGGTAGGGGCAGTTGATTTCAGCCCCCCTCTGTTGGCGGTAGTGGCAGTTGATTCAGCCCCCCTCTGTTGGAGGTAGGGGCAGTTGATTCAGCCCCCCTCTGTTGGAGGTAGGGGCAGTTGATTCGGCCCCCCTCTGTTGGAGGTAGGGGCTGTTGATTCAGCCCCCCTCTGTTGGAGGTAGGGGCAGTTGATTCGGCTGCGCTGAGTGCGTTCCCATTTTGAACCACTTCATGTGTCTGAAGGTACAAACTCCGCCTAGCCGCCTGGCCCAGAGAACAAATCAAGTGCACTTTTTGGCCTACCTCTGGCCAATCCGATAGCTCAGATCATGGTGTCTGCAGCCTCCAGCAGCCCACAGTGAGAGGATGAGAGACTGTCAGCGAATACAGCCGCTGTTTTTTAGGACTTGATGTTTCAACGTCGTCTTCAGCGCTGTCAACACTTTATTCACCCTTGTTGCCATTAAACCTCCTCTCTCCTGGTCGCTGGCGCTACAGAGCGGATCCATAGGAATGTGTTGTTATTAGTGGCAGCTTTTTCATGTTCCCTCTTCTTCCCTCTCCCTCCTCTTCCCTCTCCCTCTTCCTCCTCTTCCCTCTCCCTCCTCTTCCCTCTCCCTCCTCTTCCTCCTCCCTCTCCCTCCTCTTCCCCCTCTCTCCCCCCTCCTCCCTCCTCTCTCCAGGCAGAGCAGATGATGGAGGAGTGGAATGAGGATCTGGATGGAATGGAGGGATTCGTGTTGGAGGGGAAGAAGTTTGCTCGTCTGCCGGAGGAGGAGTTTGGACACTTCCACACACAGGACTGCTACGTCTTCCTGTGCAGGTACACACACACACCACACACCACACCACACACAGGACTGCTACGTCTTCCTGTGCAGGTACACACACACCACACACACACACACACACACACACACACACACACAGGACTGCTACGTCTTCCTGTGCAGGTACACACACCACACACAGGACTGCTACGTCTTCCTGTGCAGGTACACACACCACACACAGGACTGCTACATCTTCCTGTGCAGAACTGCTACATCTTCCTGTGGAGGTACACAAACACACCACACACAGGACTGCTACGTCTTCCTGTGGAGGTACACAAACACACCACACACAGGACTGCTACGTCTTCCTGTGGAGGTACACAAACACACCACACACAGGACTGCTACGTCTTCCTGTGCAGGTACACAAACACACCACACACAGGACTGCTACGTCTTCCTGTGCAGGTACACAACACACCACACACAGGACTGCTACGTCTTCCTGTGCAGGTACACAAACACACCTCACTCACTCACTCACTCACACCAGACAGACAGAAAGACAGAGGACTGTATAGGTTTGTCTCAGGACTGTAGGAGGACTGTAGGTCTGTCTCAGGACTGTAGGAGGACTGTATAGGTTTGTCTCAGGACTGTAGGAGGACTGTAGGTCTGTCTCAGGACTGTAGGAGGACTGTAGGTCTGTCTCAGGACTGTAGGAGGACTGTAGGTTTGTCTCAGGACTGTAGGAGGACTGTAGGTCTGTCTCAGGACTGTAGGAGGACTGTAGGTCTGTCTCAGGACTGTAGGAGGACTGTAGGTCTGTCTCAGGACTGTAGGAGGACTGTAGGTCTGTCTCAGGACTGTAGGTCTGTCTCAGGACTGTAGGAGGACTGTAGGTCTGTCTCAGGACTGTAGGAGGACTGTAGGTTTGTCTCAGGACTGTAGGAGGACTGTAGGTCTGTCTCAGGACTGTAGGAGGACTGTAGGTCTGTCTCAGGACTGTAGGAGGACTGTAGGTCTGTCTCAGGACTGTAGGAGGACTGTAGGTCTGTCTCAGGACTGTAGGAGGACTGTAGGTCTGTCTCAGGACTGTAGGAGGACTGTAGTAGGTCTGTCTCAGGACTGTAGGAGGACTGTAGTAGGTCTGTCTCAGGACTGTAGGAGGACTGTAGGTCTGTCTCAGGACTGTAGGTCTGTCTCAGGACTGTAGGAGGACTGTAGGT
This sequence comes from Oncorhynchus tshawytscha, assembly GCF_018296145.1. Classification (NCBI taxonomy): domain Eukaryota; kingdom Metazoa; phylum Chordata; class Actinopteri; order Salmoniformes; family Salmonidae; genus Oncorhynchus; species Oncorhynchus tshawytscha. The sequence goes on from NW_024609147.1 coordinate 47,796, forward strand.
CTGTCTCAGGACTGTAGGAGGACTGTAGGTCTGTCTCAGGACTGTAGGAGGACTGTAGGTCTGTCTCAGGACTGTAGGAGGACTGTAGGTCTGTCTCAGGACTGTAGGAGGACTGTAGGTCTGTCTCAGGACTGTAGGAGGACTGTAGGTCTGTCTCAGGACTGTAGGAGGACTGTAGGTCTGTCTCAGGACTGTAGGAGGACTGTAGGTCTGTCTCAGGACTGTAGGAGGACTGTAGGTCTGTCTCAGGACTGTAGGAGGACTGTAGGTCTGTCTCAGGACTGTAGGAGGACTGTAGGTCTGTCTCAGGACTGTAGGAGGACTGTAGGTCTGTCTCAGGACTGTAGGAGGACTGTAGGTCTGTCTCAGGACTGTAGGAGGACTGTAGGTCTGTCTCAGGACTGTAGGAGGACTGTAGGTCTGTCTCAGGACTGTAGGTCTGTCTCAGGACAGGACTGTAGGTCTGTCTCAGGACTGTAGGAGGACTGTAGGTCTGTCTCAGGACTGTAGGAGGACTGTAGGTCTGTCTCAGGACTGTAGGAGGACTGTAGGTCTGTCTCAGGACTGTAGGAGGACTGTAGGTCTGTCTCAGGACTGTAGGAGGACTGTAGGTCTGTCTCAGGACTGTAGGAGGACTGTAGGTCTGTCTCAGGACTGTAGGAGGACTGTAGGTCTGTCTCAGGACTGTAGGAGGACTGTAGGTCTGTCTCAGGACTGTAGGAGGACTGTAGGTCTGTCTCAGGACTGTAGGAGGACTGTAGGTCTGTCTCAGGACTGTAGGAGGACTGTAGGTCTGTCTCAGGACTGTAGGAGGACTGTAGGTCTGTCTCAGGACTGTAGGAGGACTGTAGGTCTGTCTCAGGACTGTAGGAGGACTGTAGGTCTGTCTCAGGATTGTAGGAGGACTGTAGGTCTGTCTCAGGACTGTAGGAGGACTGTAGGTCTGTCTCAGGACTGTAGGAGGACTGTAGGTCTGTCTCAGGACTGTAGGAGGACTGTAGGTCTGTCTCAGGACTGTAGGAGGACTGTAGGTCTGTCTCAGGACTGTAGGAGGACTGTAGGTTTGTCTCAGGACTGTAGGAGGACTGTAGGTCTGTCTCAGGACTGTAGGAGGACTGTAGGTCTGTCTCAGGACTGTAGGAGGACTGTAGGTCTGTCTCAGGACTGTAGGAGGACTGTAGGTTCTGTCTCAGGACTGTAGGTCTGTCTCAGGACTGTAAGGAGGACTGTAGGTCTGTCTCAGGACTGTAGGAGGACTGTAGGTCTGTCTCAGGACTGTACTGTAGGGAGGACTGTAGGAGGTCTGTCTCAGGACTGTAGGAGGACTGTAGGTCTGTCTCAGGACTGTAGGAGGACTGTAGTAGGTCTGTCTCAGGACTGTAGGAGGACTGTAGGGTCTGTCTCAGGACTGTAGGAGGACTGTAGGTCTGTCTCAGGACTGTAGGAGGACTGTGTAGGTCTGTCTCAGGACTGTAGGAGGACTGTAGGTCTGTCTCAGGACTGTAGGAGGACTGTAGGTCTGTAGGTCTGTCTCAGGACTGTAGGTCTGTCTCAGGACTGTAGGAGGACTGTAGGTCTGTCTCAGGACTGTAGGAGGACTGTAGGTCTGTCTCAGGACTGTAGGAGGACTGTAGGTCTGTCTCAGGACTGTAGGAGGACTGTAGGTCTGTCTCAGGACTGTAGGAGGACTGTAGGTCTGTCTCAGGACTGTAGGAGGACTGTAGGTCTGTCTCAGGACTGTAGGAGGACTGTAGGTCTGTCTCAGGACTGTAGGAGGACTGTAGGTCTGTCTCAGGACTGTAGGAGGACTGTAGGTCTGTCTCAGGACTGTAGGAGGACTGTAGGTCTGTCTCAGGACTGTAGGAGGACTGTAGGTCTGTCTCAGGACTGTAGGAGGACTGTAGGTCTGTCTCAGGACTGTAGGAGGACTGTAGGTCTGTCTCAGGACTGTAGGAGGACTGTAGGTCTGTCTCAGGACTGTAGGAGGACTGTAGGTCTGTCTCAGGACTGTAGGAGGACTGTAGGTCTGTCTCAGGACTGTAGGAGGACTGTAGGTCTGTCTCAGGACTGTAGGAGGACTGTAGGTCTGTCTCAGGACTGTAGGTCTGTCTCAGGACTGTAGGAGGAGGTCTGTCTCAGGACTGTAGGAGGACTGTAGGTCTGTCTCAGGACTGTAGGTCTGTCTCAGGACTGTAGGAGGACTGTAGGTCTGTCTCAGGACTGTAGGAGGACTGTAGGTCTGTCTCAGGACTGTAGGAGGACTGTAGGTCTGTCTCAGGACTGTAGGAGGACTGTAGGTCTGTCTCAGGACTGTAGGAGGACTGTAGGTCTGTCTCAGGACTGTAGGAGGACTGTAGGTCTGTCTCAGGACTGTAGGAGGACTGTAGGTCTGTCTCAGGACTGTAGGAGGACTGTAGGTCTGTCTCAGGACTGTAGGAGGACTGTAGGTCTGTCTCAGGACTGTAGGAGGACTGTAGGTCTGTCTCAGGACTGTAGGAGGACTGTAGGTCTGTCTCAGGACTGTAGGAGGACTGTAGGTCTGTCTCAGGACTGTAGGAGGACTGTAGGTCTGTCTCAGGACTGTAGGGAGGACTGTAGGTCTGTCTCAGGACTGTAGGTCTGTCTCAGGACTGTAGGTCTGTCTCAGGACTGTAGGAGGTCTGTCTCAGGACTGTAGGAGGACTGTAGGTCTGTCTCAGGACTGTAGGAGGACTGTAGGTCTGTCTCAGGACTGTAGGAGGACTGTAGGTCTGTCTCAGGACTGTAGGAGGACTGTAGGTCTGTCTCAGGACTGTAGGAGGACTGTAGGTCTGTCTCAGGACTGTAGGAGGACTGTAGGTCTGTCTCAGGACTGTAGGAGGACTGTGGGTCTGTCTCAGGACTGTAGGAGGACTGTGGGTCTGTCTCAGGACTGTAGGTCTGTCTCAGGACTGTCTCAGGACTGTAGGTCTGTCTCAGGACTGTGGGTCTGTCTCAGGACTGTAGGAGGACTGTAGGTCTGTCTCAGGACTGTAGGAGGACTGTAGGTCTGTCTCAGGACTGTAGGAGGACTGTAGGTCTGTCTCAGGATTGTAGGAGGACTGTAGGTCTGTCTCAGGACTGTAGGAGGACTGTAGGTCTGTCTCAGGACTGTAGGAGGACTGTAGGTCTGTCTCAGGACTGTAGGAGGACTGTAGGTCTGTCTCAGGACTGTAGGAGGACTGTAGGTCTGTCTCAGGACTGTAGGAGGACTGTAGGTCTGTCTCAGGACTGTAGGAGGACTGTGGGTCTGTCTCAGGACTGTAGGAGGACTGTAGGTTTGTCTCAGGACTGTAGGTCTGTCTCAGGACTGTAAGGAGGACTGTAGGTCTGTCTCAGGACTGTAGGAGGACTGTCAGGACTGTAGGAGGTTCTGTCTCAGGACTGTAGGAGGACTGTAGGTCTGTCTCAGGACTGTAGGAGGACTGTAGGTCTGTCTCAGGACTGTAGGAGGACTGTAGTAGGTCTGTCTCAGGACTGTAGGAGGACTGTAGTAGGTCTGTCTCAGGACTGTAGGAGGACTCAGGTAGGTCTGTCTCAGGACTGTAGGAGGACTGTAGTAGGTCTGTCTCAGGACTGTAGGAGGACTGTAGTAGGTCTGTCTCAGGACTGTAGGAGGACTGTAGGTCTGTCTCAGGACTGTAGCAGGAGGTCTGTCTCAGGACTGTAGGTCTGTCTCAGGACTGTAGGAGGACTGTAGGTCTGTCTCAGGACTGTAGGAGGACTGTAGGTCTGTCTCAGGACTGTAGGAGGACTGTAGGTCTGTCTCAGGACTGTAGGAGGACTGTAGGTCTGTCTCAGGACTGTAGGAGGACTGTAGGTCTGTCTCAGGACTGTAGGAGGACTGTAGGTCTGTCTCAGGACTGTAGGAGGACTGTAGGTCTGTCTCAGGACTGTAGGAGGACTGTAGGTCTGTCTCAGGACTGTAGGAGGACTGTAGGTCTGTCTCAGGACTGTAGGAGGACTGTAGGTCTGTCTCAGGACTGTAGGAGGACTGTAGGTCTGTCTCAGGACTGTAGGTCTGTCTCAGGACTGTAGGTCTGTCTCAGGACTGTAGGTCTGTCTCAGGACTGTAGGAGGACTGTAGGTCTGTCTCAGGACTGTAGGAGGACTGTAGGTCTGTCTCAGGACTGTAGGAGGACTGTAGGTCTGTCTCAGGACTGTAGGAGGACTGTAGGTCTGTCTCAGGATTGTAGGAGGACTGTAGGTCTGTCTCAGGACTGTAGGAGGACTGTAGGTCTGTCTCAGGACAGGACTGTAGGAGGACTGTAGGTCTGTCTCAGGACTGTAGGTCTGTCTCAGGACTGTAGGAGGACTGTAGGTCTGTCTCAGGACTGTAGGAGGACTGTAGGTCTGTCTCAGGACTGTAGGAGGACTGTAGGTCTGTCTCAGGACTGTAGGAGGACTGTAGGTCTGTCTCAGGACTGTAGGAGGACTGTAGGTCTGTCTCAGGACTGTAGGAGGACTGTAGGTCTGTCTCAGGACTGTAGGAGGACTGTAGGTCTGTCTCAGGACTGTAGGAGGACTGTAGGTCTGTCTCAGGACTGTAGGAGGACTGTAGGTCTGTCTCAGGACTGTAGGAGGACTGTAGGTCTGTCTCAGGACTGTAGGAGGACTGTAGGTCTGTCTCAGGATTGTAGGAGGACTGTAGGTCTGTCTCAGGACTGTAGGAGGACTGTAGGTCTGTCTCAGGATTGTAGGAGGACTGTATAGGTTTGTCTCAGGACTGTAGGAGGACTGTAGGTCTGTCTCAGGACTGTAGGAGGACTGTAGGTCTGTCTCAGGACTGTAGGAGGACTGTAGGTTTGTCTCAGGACTGTAGGAGGACTGTAGGTCTGTCTCAGGACTGTAGGAGGACTGTAGGTCTGTCTCAGGACTGTAGGAGGACTGTAGGTCTGTCTCAGGACTGTAGGAGGACTGTAGGTTTGTCTCAGGACTGTAGGTCTGTCTCAGGACTGTAAGGAGGACTGTAGGTCTGTCTCAGGACTGTAGGAGGACTGTAGGTTTGTCTCAGGACTGTAGGAGGACTGTAGGTCTGTCTCAGGACTGTAGGAGGACTGTAGGTCTGTCTCAGGACTGTAGGAGGACTGTAGGTCTGTCTCAGGACTGTAGGAGGACTGTAGTAGGTCTGTCTCAGGACTGTAGGAGGACTGTAGTAGGTCTGTCTCAGGACTGTAGGAGGACTGTAGTAGGTCTGTCTCAGGACTGTAGGAGGACTCTAGGTCTGTCTCAGGACTGTAAGGAGGACTGTAGGTCTGTCTCAGGACTGTAGGTCTGTCTCAGGACTGTAGGAGGACTGTAGGTCTGTCTCAGGACTGTAGGAGGACTGTAGGTCTGTCTCAGGACTGTAGGAGGACTGTAGGTCTGTCTCAGGACTGTAGGAGGACTGTAGGTCTGTCTCAGGACTGTAGGAGGACTGTAGGTCTGTCTCAGGACTGTAGGAGGACTGTAGGTCTGTCTCAGGACTGTAGGAGGACTGTAGGTCTGTCTCAGGACTGTAGGAGGACTGTAGGTCTGTCTCAGGACTGTAGGAGGACTGTAGGTCTGTCTCAGGACTGTAGGAGGACTGTAGGTCTGTCTCAGGACTGTAGGAGGACTGTAGGTCTGTCTCAGGACTGTAGGGAGGACTGTAGGTCTGTCTCAGGACTGTAGGAGGACTGTAGGTCTGTCTCAGGACTGTAGGAGGACTGTAGGTCTGTCTCAGGACTGTAGGTCTGTCTCAGGACTGTAGGTCTGTCTCAGGACTGTAGGTCTGTCTCAGGACTGTAGGAGGACTGTAGGTCTGTCTCAGGACTGTAGGAGGACTGTAGGTCTGTCTCAGGACTGTAGGAGGACTGTAGGTCTGTCTCAGGACTGTAGGAGGACTGTAGGTCTGTCTCAGGACTGTAGGAGGACTGTAGGTCTGTCTCAGGACTGTAGGAGGACTGTAGGTCTGTCTCAGGATTGTAGGAGGACTGTAGGTCTGTCTCAGGACTGTAGGAGGACTGTAGGTCTGTCTCAGGACTGTAGGAGGACTGTAGGTCTGTCTCAGGACTGTAGGTCTGTCTCAGGACTGTAGGAGGACTGTAGGTCTGTCTCAGGACTGTAGGAGGACTGTAGGTCTGTCTCAGGACTGTAGGAGGACTGTAGGTCTGTCTCAGGACTGTAGGAGGACTGTAGGTCTGTCTCAGGACTGTAGGAGGACTGTAGGTCTGTCTCAGGATTGTAGGAGGACTGTAGGTCTGTCTCAGGACTGTAGGAGGACTGTAGGTCTGTCTCAGGACTGTAGGAGGACTGTAGGTCTGTCTCAGGACTGTAGGAGGACTGTAGGTCTGTCTCAGGACTGTAGGAGGACTGTAGGTCTGTCTCAGGACTGTAGGAGGACTGTAGGTCTGTCTCAGGACTGTAGGAGGACTGTAGGTCTGTCTCAGGACTGTAGGAGGACTGTAGGTCTGTCTCAGGACTAGGAGGACTGTGGGTCTGTCTCAGGACTGTAGGAGGACTGTGGGTCTGTCTCAGGACTGTAGGTCTGTCTCAGGACTGTCTCAGGACTGTAGGAGGACTGTGGGTCTGTCTCAGGACTGTTGGAGGACTGTAGGTCTGTCTCAGGACTGTAGGAGGACTGTAGGTCTGTCTCAGGACTGTAGGAGGACTGTAGGTCTGTCTCAGGACTGTAGGAGGACTGTAGGTCTGTCTCAGGACTGTAGGAGGACTGTAGGTCTGTCTCAGGACTGTATGTCTGTCTCAGGACTGTCTCAGGACTGTAGGTCTGTCTCAGGACTGTAGGAGGACTGTGGGTCTGTCTCAGGACTGTAGGAGGACTGTGGGTCTGTCTCAGGACTGTAGGAGGACTGTAGGTCTGTATCAGGACTGTAGGAGGACTGTAGGTCTGTCTCAGGACTGTAGGAGGACTGTGGGTCTGTCTCAGGACTGTAGGAGGACTGTAGGTCTGTCTCAGGACTGTAGGTCTGTCTCAGGACTGTCTCAGGACTGTAGGAGGACTGTGGGTCTGTCTCAGGACTGTAGGAGGACTGTGGGTCTGTCTCAGGACTGTAGGAGGACTGTAGGTCTGTCTCAGGACTGTATGTCTGTCTCAGGACTGTCTCAGACTGTAGGTCTGTCTCAGGACTGTAGGAGGACTGTAGGTCTGTCTCAGGACTGTAGGAGGACTGTAGGTCTGTCTCAGGACTGTAGGAGGACTGTAGGTCTGTCTCAGGACTGTAGGAGGACTGTAGGTCTGTCTCAGGACTGTAGGAGGACTGTAGGTCTGTCTCAGGACTGTAGGAGGACTGTAGGTCTGTCTCAGGACTGTATGTCTGTCTCAGGACTGTCTCAGGACTGTAGGTCTGTCTCAGGACTGTAGGAGGACTGTGGGTCTGTCTCAGGACTGTAGGAGGACTGTGGGTCTGTCTCAGGACTGTAGGCGGACTGTAGGTCTGTCTCAGGACTGTAGGAGGACTGTAGGTCTGTCTCAGGACTGTAGGAGGACTGTGGGTCTGTCTCAGGACTGTAGGAGGACTGTAGGTCTGTCTCAGGACTGTAGGTCTGTCTCAGGACTGTCTCAGGACTGTAGGAGGACTGTGGGTCTGTCTCAGGACTGTAGGAGGACTGTGGGTCTGTCTCAGGACTGTAGGAGGACTGTAGGTCTGTCTCAGGACTGTAGGAGGACTGTAGGTCTGTCTCAGGACTGTAGGTCTGTCTCAGGACTGTAGGAGGACTGTAGGTCTGTCTCAGGACTGTAGGAGGACTGTAGGTCTGTCTCAGGACTGTAGGAGGACTGTAGGTCTGTCTCAGGACTGTAGGAGGACTGTAGGTCTGTCTCAGGACTGTAGGAGGACCGTAGGTCTGTCTCAGGACTGTAGGTCTGTCTCAGGACTGTCTCAGGACTGTAGGTCTGTCTCAGGACTGTAGGAGGACTGTGGGTCTGTCTCAGGACTGTAGGAGGACTGTAGGTCTGTCTCAGGACTGTAGGAGGACTGTGGGTCTGTCTCAGGACTGTAGGAGGACTGTGGGTCTGTCTCAGGACTGTAGGAGGACTGTGGGTCTGTTCTCAGGACTGTAGGAGGACTGTAGGTCTGTCTCAGGACTGTAGGAGGACTGTGGGTCTGTCTCAGGACTGTAGGAGGACTGTGGGTCTGTCTCAGGACTGTAGGAGGACTGTCTCAGGACTGTGGGTCTGTCTCAGGACTGTGGGTCTGTCTCAGGACTGTAGCAGGACTGTGGGTCTGTCTCAGGACTGTAGCAGGACTGTGGGTCTGTCTCAGGACTGTAGCAGGACTGTAGCAGGTCTGTCTCAGGACTGTAGCAGGTCTGTCTCAGGACTGTAGCAGGTCTGTCTCAGGACTGTAGCAGGTCTGTCTCAGGACTGTAGCAGGTCTGTCTCAGGACTGTAGCAGGTCTGTCTCAGGACTGTAGCAGGTCTGTCTCAGGACTGTAGCAGGTCTGTCTCAGGACTGTAGCAGGTCTGTCTCAGGACTGTAGCAGGTCTGTCTCAGGACTGTAGCAGGTCTGTCTCAGGACTGTAGCAGGTCTGTCTCAGGACTGTAGCAGGTCTGTCTCAGGACTGTAGCAGGTCTGTCTCAGGACTGTAGCAGGTCTGTCTCAGGACTGTAGCAGGTCTGTCTCAGGACTGTAGCAGGTCTGTCTCAGGACTGTAGCAGGTCTGTCTCAGGACTGTAGCAGGTCTGTCTCAGGACTGTAGCAGGACTGTAGGTCTGTCTCAGGACTGTAGGTCTGTCTCAGGACTGTAGCAGGACTGTAGGTCTGTCTCAGGACTGTAGGAGGACTGTGGGTCTGTCTCAGGACTGTGGGTCTGCCTCAGGACTGTAGGAGGACTGTAGGTCTGTCTCAGGACTGTAGGAGGACTGTGGGTCTGTCTCAGGACTGTAGGAGGACTGTGGGTCTGTCTCAGGACTGTAGGAGGACTGTGGGTCTGTCTCAGGACTGTAGGAGGTGGGTCTGTCTCAGGACTGTGGGTCTGCCTCAGGACTGTAGGAGGACTGTGGGTCTGTCTCAGGACTGTAGGAGGACTGTGGGTCTGTCTCAGGACTGTAGGAGGACTGTGGGTCTGTCTCAGGACTGTAGGAGGACTGTGGGTCTGTCTCAGGACTGTGGGTCTGTCTCAGGTCTGTCTCAGGACTGTGGGTCTGTCTCAGGTCTGTCTCAGGACTGTGGGTCTGTCTCAGGACTGTGGGTCTGTCTCAGGACTGTGGGTCTGTCTCAGGACTGTGGGTCTGTCTCAGGACTGTGGGTCTGTCTCAGGACTGTGGGTCTGTCTCAGGACTGTGGGTCTGTCTCAGGACTGTAGCAGGACTGTGGGTCTGTCTCAGGACTGTAGCAGGACTGTGGGTCTGTCTCAGGACTGTAGCAGGACTGTGGGTCTGTCTCAGGACTGTAGCAGGACTGTGGGTCTGTCTCAGGACTGTAGCAGGACTGTGGGTCTGTCTCAGGACTGTAGGAGGACTGTAGGTCTGTCTCAGGACTGTAGGAGGACTGTAGGTCTGTCTCAGGACTGTAGGTCAGGACTGTAGGAGGACTGTAGGTCTGTCTCAGGACTGTAGGAGGACTGTAGGTCTGTCTCAGGACTGTAGGAGGACTGTAGGTCTGTCTCAGGACTGTAGGAGGACTGTAGGTCTGTCTCAGGACTGTAGGAGGACTGTAGGTCTGTCTCAGGACTGTAGGAGGGTAGGTCTGTCTCAGGACTGTAGGTCTGTCTCAGGACTGTCTCAGGACTGTAGGTCTGTCTCAGGACTGTAGGAGGACTGTGGGTCTGTCTCAGGACTGTAGGAGGACTGTAGGTCTGTCTCAGGACTGTAGGAGGACTGTGGGTCTGTCTCAGGACTGTAGGAGGACTGTGGGTCTGTCTCAGGACTGTAGGAGGACTGTGGGTCTGTTCTCAGGACTGTAGGAGGACTGTAGGTCTGTCTCAGGACTGTAGGAGGACTGTGGGTCTGTCTCAGGACTGTAGGAGGACTGTGGGTCTGTCTCAGGACTGTAGGAGGACTGTCTCAGGACTGTGGGTCTGTCTCAGGACTGTGGGTCTGTCTCAGGACTGTAGCAGGACTGTGGGTCTGTCTCAGGACTGTAGCAGGACTGTGGGTCTGTCTCAGGACTGTAGCAGGACTGTGCAGGTCTGTCTCAGGACTGTAGCAGGTCTGTCTCAGGACTGTAGCAGGTCTGTCTCAGGACTGTAGCAGGTCTGTCTCAGGACTGTAGCAGGTCTGTCTCAGGACTGTAGCAGGTCTGTCTCAGGACTGTAGCAGGTCTGTCTCAGGACTGTAGCAGGTCTGTCTCAGGACTGTAGCAGGTCTGTCTCAGGACTGTAGCAGGTCTGTCTCAGGACTGTAGCAGGTCTGTCTCAGGACTGTAGCAGGTCTGTCTCAGGACTGTAGGAGCAGGTCTGTCTCAGGACTGTAGCAGGTCTGTCTCAGGACTGTAGCAGGTCTGTCTCAGGACTGTAGCAGGGTCTGTCTCAGGACTGTAGCAGGTCTGTCTCAGGACTGTAGCAGGTCTGTCTCAGGACTGTAGCAGGACTGTAGGTCTGTCTCAGGACTGTAGCAGGACTGTAGGTCTGTCTCAGGACTGTAGCAGGACTGTAGGTCTGTCTCAGGACTGTAGCAGGACTGTAGGTCTGTCTCAGGACTGTAGCAGGACTGTAGGTCTGTCTCAGGACTGTAGGAGGACTGTGGGTCTGTCTCAGGACTGTAGGAGGACTGTGGGTCTGTCTCAGGACTGTAGGAGGACTGTGGGTCTGTTTCAGGACTGTAGGAGGACTGTGGGTCTGTCTCAGGACTGTGGGTCTGTCTCAGGACTGTAGGAGGACTGTGGGTCTGTCTCAGGACTGTAGGAGGACTGTGGGTCTGTCTCAGGACTGTAGGAGGACTGTGGGTCTGTCTCAGGACTGTAGGAGGACTGTGGGTCTGTCTCAGGACTGTGGGTCTGTCTCAGGTCTGTCTCAGGACTGTGGGTCTGTCTCAGGTCTGTCTCAGGACTGTGGGTCTGTCTCAGGACTGTGGGTCTGTCTCAGGACTGTGGGTCTGTCTCAGGACTGTGGGTCTGTCTCAGGACTGTGGGTCTGTCTCAGGACTGTGGGTCTGTCTCAGGACTGTGGGTCTGTCTCAGGACTGTGGGTCTGTCTCAGGACTGTAGCAGGACTGTGGGTCTGTCTCAGGACTGTAGCAGGACTGTGGGTCTGTCTCAGGACTGTAGCAGGACTGTGGGTCTGTCTCAGGACTGTAGCAGGACTGTGGGTCTGTCTCAGGACTGTAGCAGGACTGTGGGTCTGTCTCAGGACTGTAGGAGGACTGTAGGTCTGTCTCAGGACTGTAGCAGGACTGTAGGTCTGTCTCAGGACTGTAGCAGGACTGTAGGTCTGTCTCAGGACTGTAGCAGGACTGTAGGTCTGTCTCAGGACTGTAGCAGGACTGTAGGTCTGTCTCAGGACTGTAGCAGGACTGTAGGTCTGTCTCAGGACTGTAGCAGGACTGTAGGTCTGTCTCAGGACTGTAGCAGGACTGTAGGTCTGTCTCAGGACTGTAGCAGGACTGTAGGTCTGTCTCAGGACTGTAGCAGGACTGTAGGTCTGTCTCAGGACTGTAGCAGGACTGTAGGTCTGTCTCAGGACTGTAGGAGGACTGTGGGTCTGTCTCAGGACTGTAGGAGGACTGTGGGTCTGTCTCAGGACTGTGGGTCTGTCTCAGGTCTGTCTCAGGACTGTGGGTCTGTCTCAGGTCTGTCTCAGGACTGTGGGTCTGTCTCAGGACTGTGGGTCTGTCTCAGGACTGTGGGTCTGTCTCAGGACTGTAGCAGGACTGGGTCTGTCTCAGGACTGTAGCAGGACTGTGGGTCTGTCTCAGGACTGTAGCAGGACTGTGGGTCTGTCTCAGGACTGTAGCAGGACTGTGGGTCTGTCTCAGGACTGTAGCAGGACTGTGGGTCTGTCTCAGGACTGTAGCAGGACTGTGGGTCTGTCTCAGGACTGTAGGAGGACTGTGGGTCTGTCTCAGGACTGTAGGTCTGTCTCAGGACTGTGGGTCTGTCTCAGGACTGTAGGAGGACTGAGGTCTGTCTCAGGACTGTAGGTCTGTCTGTCTCAGGGAGGTCTGTCTCAGGACTGTCTCAGGACTGTGGGTCTGTCTCAGGACTGTGGGTCTGTCTCAGGACTGTGGGTCTGTCTCAGGACTGTAGGAGGACTGTGGGTCTGTCTGAA